>NW_016821779.1:14929-37308 GCF_001698545.2 Rhinopithecus bieti | reverse complement strand
TTTTAAACACATAAAGAAACGAAGGCACTGAGAGGTTAAGTAACTTGTCCACGGTCACACAGCTAGCAAGTGAAAGAGCTGGGGTTTAAACAGAGACCGTCTAGCTTTTGAGTCCATACTTTAAACCACAAGATTTTGATGCCTCCATTTTCATGTGTGAAACAGAACTAAAGATACCGATCTCACTTACTATGATGAGGAGTTAAATGAGCTAAATTTTTCAAATGCACTTTGAAAAACAGCACTATTTAAATCGGGGTGCCCAATCTTTTAGCTTCCCTGAGCCACACTGGAAGAAGAATTGTCTTGGGCTACATATAAAATACACTAATGATAGCTGATAAGTTAAAAAAAAAAAATCTCATAATGTTTTAAGAAAGTTTACAGATTTGTGTTGGGCCATATTCAAAGCCGTCCTGGGCCGTAGGTGGTCCGCAGGCTGCGGGTTGGAAAAGTTTGATTTAATAAAAGGTTATTACTGTATTTTCTGAAAAGGAAAGAGAGTCCACTAGAATGTCAACAGGTCAAGATTTCTACGACAACCTCTTGGCTCCCTTATGAACATAAATAGCAGTCATGCTAATGGTGCACTCACTCTTTTGACTAGGAATTGTAACATGTCATAAAGAAGTCAACATATATTATTTAATGACAACATTACAAAAATTACAACAGTCCTATGATATATTAAACATAGATGATTCTCTCCCCATTTTAAAGATCAGTAAACTGAAGCTTATAAAGTGATTTGCCCAAAGTCACATACATAGCTGACAACTGGAAGAACCAGGGCTCAAACTCAGACATTTCTTCAAATTTAATGCTTTTGAATTTATCTCCACTATGAATAATAGTGATGTACTAAATGTGATCCCCCAAAATTAATAAATAAAACAAAAGAAAGCAAACAAAAGAAAATGACAAAAATAAGGGGACTTATTGCTTAACGGGCATAGAGCTTCAGTTTGGGAAGATGAAGAAAGTTCTGGAGATGAATGACGGTGATAGTTGCACAGCACTGTGAATGTCCTTACTGCCACTGAACTGTACACTTAAAAATGGTTAAAAGGGCAAATTTTGTTATGTATATTTTACCCCAATACCATTTTTAAAAGAAAAAAACGAAACAGCAAGAAAAGAAGAAAGGGAAGAAAGATGAAATAGTTTTTAAGCTTGTTATCATGCAACTTCAGGGGTATCTTAAGAACTAACTGAAATAGTTGCTTTGAGTCAGCAAAAGTATCAACAAGTAAGGCAGTTAAGAGGCATTTAGCTATTTTGAAGGACTTTTTCATTCACAAAAGTTATTATCAAACTACAAAGAGCTTATTGTAAAACTTAGTAGAGAATTCTAAAACAAACAAAATCATCTGTAAGTTTTGCATGTCATGTTTTGATATATTTCCTTTCAATTTTTTCTTTTGTCTTTTGTACAGAATTGAGAGTATACAATTCTGTATCTTTTCTTAATGATCTAGACCATAAACATCTCCCAGTTTCACACAGATGCCCAAGACCCTGCTAGCCAACAGGCAGTGCTCTGCCCTTGCTTCTGGGCACCCTGACTTCAAAGAACCCTGGTGCTCACTAGAGGGCAACGTCCCTGCTTTCACAGGTTGTTCCTACAATTAGCTTCAGTGCAACACATCATGCTAAAATGACACAAAGCACCCCCTACTTCCCAAAAAGTAACACCTCTAGTATATACAAATCCAAATACAAAGCATATCTTAAGCAGCTACTTTTGCATGGTCCTGTACTAGGTACACGAGAGTTCAAACAAAAGCATAAGCCCTGGACACTCAGTGACACTTTTGCTCTTTCCATTTTGGAAATGAAGAAAGTTGATGTGCCCTGAGTAACAGGAGTATCAGTTTCTGAAGAGTAGGGTCTAGGTCTTGTTCATTTTCTGCCTACTTTATTTGTGAATTAAATAAATGACTAAAACTAAAAATCTAGAACTATTCATCCAATTTGCCTGGCCTATAATGTCTTCCTTTCAGATAAGGAAATGGGTTCAAGCTCAAGTAACCATATTCCTCCCCTGGGATGCTCCTAGTCCAACACACTCCTCTCAGGCCCTCTTTACCCAAAATCACCTGGCTCAACTTATTAGCCTTTTCCCAAGAGATCCTTCTTAGAGCGCCAAAACACTTGATATTTCTCTAATCATTTCAACTAGGAAAAATCACTGGGGGTAAACAAAGAAGTGATTCTCCCAAACTCAATGTCCTATCTTTTTGACCAATTTTAATGCAACTTGCTCAACATGAGCTATAATGAAAAGACCTTTAGGGAGGAAAGCAGCCCTCTAGCATGATGGCGAAACATTAAAGGAGTGAGTGAGAAGGCATCCTGTCTATACCTTTACTTCCCCAGTGAAACGAATTTACAAGGCCTGCCCTCATTGTCCGCCACCCACTGGAAATTGGAAACCCCAGCTAAATCTCCATTTTAAAACCCCCTTATTGCTTTCATTTAAACAACTGTTAGTCACACCAGGACCCAGGTCATGGCTGGAAAAACACTTTGGCTTCAAGATTCGGCTTTGCTTCTCATTTCACGTGTTTGCTATCGTGTGATGTGAACCCATTCACCATCTGGGAGGAGGGATAATGATAAGGATCCAGATGATCTATAAAAGTAATGGTTCATGATATCACGGTGCCTCAAAAAAACCCTGAAGCATCACACAGATGTATGCCTCTTCTTCACAATATTCCTTAGGAAGTTGTCCCGGCTAACTGGAAAGGGGTCGTGGATTCCCCGAGGTCCTACTCCATTCATCTAGGAAATTCTCACTGCTAAATAACCACCCCAGAAAGCATGCACACTCTATATCAGGGACAGTTAACTAAGACCCACTGACCAAGTCTGGTCTACTGGCTGTTTTTATATGGTCCGTGAGCTAAAATGGTTTTACATTTTAAATGGTTGAGAAAAAAAATCAAAAGAAGAACATTTTGAGATGTAAAATTTCATAAAATTCAAATTTCAAGGTACATAAATAATGCTTTATTGTATCATCACCATGTGTATTTGTTTACACATTGTGGCAGATTCCACCCTACAAGGGTAGAATTGAGCAGTTGCAATGGAGACCGTAGGGTTCACAAAGCCTAATATATTGCAGAAAAAGTTTGCCAAAAGTTTTACCGTTTCTGTTGTTCTCTGACTGTCCACACCAAAGCTGTTGGTTCCTTCTTTAAACAGAAGTAAGCTCATTTTCCATCTCACACAGCACTGTCTGTTAGACTTATTCATCTGTGATAATGAAGACAATAGGCCACTGACCCCTGTCGTTGGTCTTCCAGTACTAAGCACTCATCACTCAGGATGCTTAGTCTAACAGCACAGTTAAGCACTAATTTGGCATCTCAGGCTCTGCTTGGCACTATGGATATAATAGTTCCTGACCATTGAGGGTTTAAAATCTAATTGGGGAAGCAAGATACATCTAGGAAAAGCCCTTAATGAACCGTGTAAGAATACTGACATATGCCTTTATGAAGAGCTCTTAGACTAGATGCTGCTAGCTCAGCATATAAAGTGCTGCTATCCTGGTACAGACAAATGAGTCTATGTCTAATTACAAATCTGTTTTATATGTAACTATGGAATATAAAACTTAGAGGTCATAGAAGAGGAGACAGACCAGAGACTGAGGCCCAGAGAGGTCCCACAGCCAGTTAGCTGAGAACCAAGACTAGACCTGGGTCTCTTGATCCCCAGGTCAGCAGAGATTTTTATGTTTACCTATAGCACTTTAGATGCTCGGGTCTTTTTAAAGCACAAGTGAAGAATACTTAAAACTAAATATTGACTGTACTTGTCTTCATCCCACAGTACGTGTATTCCTTAAATCATCATTTTAAATTTCAATTTCATTTCTGTTCACAATCTAGGGAAGAAACGATGCCAAATTCTGATTTTCTGTTTTCTATGATGTTTCCAATCATTTAAAGTGTAAAGGGAGAAGAAAAGATAATAATGAAATTCTTAGAAATCTGTTCTGATCACCATTTATTTAAAAAGAAATAAGCATTTCCCATATGTACTCATGGGGTAACTACTGTGATTTTGTTTTTTACATAATTTTCTATTGTTTTAAGATCGTATTTAAAGTATTTCTCATAACAGAGGCCTGTGGCTAGTATGAAACGGCCTGACTCAATTAAAAAATAACCACCACCAATGGGAAAAAAAAACCTTGAAAATCTTAAAGTTGATCTGTAGTTATTCTATTTATATGTAGACAGCATGAAGAAAGAAGTGAGTCACATACTGTGACATTATTGTCACAGTAAATTCTCCTCACATGGGAAAATAAATTCTTTATGTGACAAATTTTGCATTTTCCCCCTACTTCTTTCCCATGTAATCTTTAGCTATCACCACTGGCCAGCTGGCCTGAGTACAATACAAAAACAATATTAAAAAAAAGAAATAAGACAAAGAAAGAAAGAAAAGTAATAAAGATGTGAAGTTTAAAGAAATGTACCTTAGGAACATTCTGGCTCTTTCCTTCCCATGAAATTTTAGCTGTTATCAATCACTGAATAGCGAAATGTCATCTGTAGCTCCTGCTTATTGGGGCTAAAAGTCCTGGCTTAGTTTAAAGATCCCAGAGGCTTTGATGTACCTACATGCTTGGCAGTGTCCACTGCTGCAGGCATCAGTTGAGATTCCTGACTTACTCACTTTGAGGTTAGCCAGAACTCACTTCTCTCACTCAGAATTGCTGAGATAATTTGAGGCTGTAAATGTTGATCCCACAGGCCTGAATAGGTAGCTCTGAATGCCTCTTTAAAGAAACTGGGTTGTGTGTAGTTTTGAGGGCAGCAGATCAGGTCTTTAAGGGAGGTAGTAGTAGGGGATGTTCTCTTTTTGATAATGGCAAACTGGTTTGTTGCTGACCAACTCTTCTGGAAGGAAAAGTTTTAAAAATCTGTTTGAAAACATCAGAGAAATACCGAGGTAATAGGGATTTGACAGTCCAAAATCCTGGAGAGAAATGTTGCGCAAAAACATGAAGTTGTTATTCAGCGTCATTTCCCCCTTAAGGCATTAACCAAATGTCAAGCAGCGACAGAGACAGTGAGAGCTGAGCCCAACTTCCAGGAGTTTTAGGATGAAGGGGGACAATAAGTAGAATCCAGGGCCCACCGAGGAGAGAAGCCCAGGATAACACCTCAGGCTTTTAGTTGAGATGCCCGAAAGGGTAAGCCTCAGTGACAGGGGAAAAGTAGAAATAGATCAACTCTCACAAAGACCAAAGTCCACCCTCCAATCTGTTCAATCCCTGACTGCATCAAATGTAATGCCACTTCCTAATTACCTTCAAGAAGCAAGAGCTAATCTCTTCTGGAAGATAGCACCATCTAGAGCTTCAAATGATCTACAATTCTTTATACATAAATGTATAGAGGTCCTACATGTTAACAGTTACCAGAAAGGTATTTTAAAATGTATTTGGACTAATTCGAGAAATTAGACTACAAGATGGAACGAAATGAAAATTTTCAAATTGCAATATATAATAACTGAAATGAAGAATTAAATGGACGCTTCAGAAGCAGCCTACACACAACTGAAGAAAGGATTAGAGAACTGAAAATGGCCAGACTGAAGTACAGTGAGAAACAAAAGATGGCAAATACAGAAAAGAGAGTAGGAAATTTATGGGACATGGCAAAATGGTGAAATGAAATTGTGCTTAAAATACTTCTCAGTAACAGAGGTCTGACTCTAGTATGAAATTGCCTGCCTTAGTAAAAGCAAAGATAACCAAAGGGGAAAACACTTTAAAAGCTTAAAGTTAACCTGTAGTTATTCTACTTATGTGTAGCCAGGACAAAGAAGAAGAGGAAAGAGATAATAAGATAGAAGCAATATTTAAAGTTGTAATAGTTGAGAATTTTCCAAAACTAACTAAAATCTTTGGGCCACAGATTTAAGAAATGCTATGAACTCCAAGCAGCAGAAATAAAGGAAACCATGCCTAAGTGCATCATAGTAATACTGCTGAAAATCAGAAATAAAGAGAAAAATCTTAAAATTAGTCCAAGAGAAAAAATCAATACTGTTAAAGGAGCAACAATAAAACTGACATATGACTGTCAGATACAGTAAGAGGACAATGAATGGCAACTTCAATGTGCTGAAAGATAAGAACTGCCAACCTAGATTTCTATGCCCACTGAAAATATCCTCCAAAAGTACGTGAAACAAAGACACTTTCAGACAAACAAAGACTGAGAAAATGTGTACACTAAGTGAAATACTGAAGGGAGATTTTCGGGGAGAAGTAAAGTGATCTCAGATGAAGCCACAGAGATGCCAGAAAGAATGGAGAACAACAGGAAAGGTAAATAAGTGGAATCTAAATCTAAATCTAAAGGTAAACGTGTGAGTATATGTAAAGTATGTACAGACAATAAAATAATGTAGGTTTTAAATCTAGAGAGAATTAAACTATAGAATCACAATAACCAACAAAAGGCAAGAGGGAATTTTAAATGAAGTTAAAAGTGTCCTACTGTTTTTGCATCATCCAGGAAGTAGGAAAGTTCCAATTTATAGTAGATTCTAATAAGTCAGGGATACATGCTGTTGTAAACTCTAGGGAAGCCCCTAAAAGAAATTAAGAAGAGTTTGTATAATTAACAAACTCAGAGACAAGGGAAATAGAATAATTAAAATATCTAATTTAAAAGAAAGCAAGAAGACAAGGAAAAAATATTATGAAACAGGTGAGACCAATGGAAATCAAACAATTAGATGGTAGATTTAAATCCAAATATATGAGTACAATTGAATTTATGAGTGTCTGTGTTTATAGGGCAGAAACATGTAGCCAAATTACAAACAGCAAATATATTTGTGTAAAGTCACAGATGTTGCACATACTCACAAAATACTGCCATTGATGGAGATAGCACAAAACTCATAATGTGAAGACATCCATGATAAATAGGTTACTAGGAGTCATCAATTGAATAAGTATTTAAGATTACTCAAAACACAAGAAAACTTGAAATGCTTTGGGTTTTTACAGTCCAGATGAGAAAAAAACTTGATAATGGCTTTTCCAAGTTTGATGTTAATCCTAAACATGTATATGACACTACCAATAATGAGATATGAAGCTGAAAGAAAGTTTTTCTAATCTTCTCGTTAATAAAAGCCATTTTAATAAACATGTCGAAGACTGACACTCCTTCTATTTCTCAATAGAATGGATTTTACCAAATAATTGTAATTCATTTTAAAGGGAGACAATGAGATGAAGCCAAAATATTTAAGAAAACAGTATGACAGAGGGGTCAGGCGGTTATTTAAAAATTAGATTATGTTCTTTTTTTCTGGATTTATGATGTTGGTGGAAATTTACCAGTCTTATTATAAACTTGTGATTTATTATCATTTCTAATCTACATCGTTTGATTTCTAAAGGTTTAAAAATGTCCACTTCTCTTCCTAAATCTTTGTTAGTCATAATTGTTTGGTTTTTCTTTAAAACTCCCCACACCAAGGAATCCCACACCAAGAATCCCCATAAAATCTGGATAAACTCTTGTCATCTAGGGTTGGAACCATTGTTCTCCTGCGATCACTCTGTTAATCATGAAAAGAAAGGAGCAACGTGATTTACAGACCATAATCCAGTATTCTGAGTTTACCCAGTAGGACCTACTAGAATTCATTCATTCCTTTATTCCTCTCTTCATGCATCCATCCATTCATCAATTCAACAAATGTTTATCAAGCACCTACTACAGGTTAGGGACTGTTCTAGTATCAGAGAATACACCAAAGAATGAGATGGCCTCCCACTTTTTTTGAGCTTATATTCCAGTGGTAGCAGACAGACAGTAAACAAACAAATGAACAAAATAATTCTCAAGAAAATAATAATGGATGATATTTACCCAAGAGAAATGAAGACATATATCCATATAAAAACTGTACAAGAATGTTTATGGCAGATTTATTCATAATCACCCAAACCAAAAACAACCCTAATGCTCATTAACTGGAGAATGGATAAACAAAATGTGGAATATCTATACAATGGAATCCTTCTCAGCAATAAAAAGGAATGGATCACTGATACATGCAAAAAAGTGAGTTAAAAGAAGTCAGACTTAAAACAGCTACATACTATGTGATATCATTCACATGACATTCTGGAAAAGACCAGTGGTTGCCAGGATCTGTAGGTGGAAGAAGGAGATAGATTACAAAGGGGCATGAGAGAATTGGGGGGTGACGAAAATATCCTCTATCTTGACTGTGCTGGTGGTGGTAGTGATGTGACTGTATGTTTGTCAAAATTCATACGAGTATAAGATATTTATTGTAGATAAACTACACCTCAGTAGACCTGAAAAAAGAAATTGGATTATGGGATACTACTGGTGATTTCTTCAGATCGAGTGGCCAAGGAAGACCTGCTATAGGAAATGATGTGTAATATGTGAAATGAACTTCTTCAAAATCCCTTGTTCTATTATTACTAGGAAATAAGAAGAAGAAATGAAGAATTTTTTTCTTTTATTCTGAAAAACATGTTTTAATTGAGAGAGAATTTATGCAAACCCCACGCATAGGAGGACTTACAAGTTCAAAAATGTAAATTTAGCCTATTTTCAAAGGATGTTATTGACAGGCACAGTTCAAAAAACCTCAGCAGGGAGCCCTTTCCGGCCATACTCTATGTTTCATGATGAAGCTTGTGCTTTCCTTTTTGCCTCTATGCATATTAAGTTGCCAGAAATGATACTTAATTAGTCACATAAAAGCCTAACACTTTAAAAGATAACATGTGAGAGAGAAGGTCAAAGTTCTTTGCTGCCCTTCTCTCCCGATCCACTTGAAAGAGCCTTGCTGGGAAACCTCACTTCAACAGCACCTGCCCTCTCATCACTCCCAGAGGCTGCTGGCAGCTGTAGTAGTTCCATTGCCATGGAGAGACATGAGTTGAGTTTCCTTCCAGAGTGGGGCAGCATGTGTTTCAGAAAAATCAAACTATACAGAAGTTATGAACTGGCAGCTCATGTAAACTGGTTCCAACAGAAGGACTTTCTTGTAAAGCATTTCTAGAAGGATGCTTTACAAGAAATGAAATGAAGTAAGTCTTCGCTTGTGAGAAAGGGGCGAATCTCCTTGAAATCAATGAAGCTGGGCCTCTAGAGTGGTAGAGGAGCCTTTAGAATTACTGGGGCGACCCCATTAGAAGGGGATTACCCTGGAGTCACTCAGGGTATTTTCCTTCAGAAGGGTAGGTTTTGGCATCAGTAGTTCCCACTGTCCAGAAAAGGGAAATGGACTCACACTCTGTGTCTGATGGTTTCTGAAGAAAAGTTTCCAGTTCCCCTGAAGGAATTAAGACTTGGAATGAGGATGAAAGGGTTCTTTCTAATCTGACTCCATTCTGAATTTGTTGTGACGAAGTTAAATCCCATCACCTCTTTTGGGCTCTGTGTCAAACAAGGGTGTGAACTTCAAGATGACTTTTACTTCTAGCTGCTGGACTTTATCCTTTTGTCACTGCTGAAACATCAACCAAGGTGTGGTTATTGTACTCTTACTGAATGCAGAGTGGGCCTGGCTACTGTAGAAGACACAGATCCCTATGAACTACCCCATATGATTAAGGAAGTATAAAACAAATCTCTAACAAAGACCTAGTAGTACAGGATAGACTAGGCATTTAATGAACAATACAGGCAGAAACATCTTGGGAAGGGAAAAAAATCAATGAAAGCAAAAGATCAGGGAATGCTTCATAGAAGAGAAAGGACTTGAACTATCCCTTGAAGTATTGATAGGATTTGGGTAGATGGAAAGCATAGGGTCCAGCCATCAGAGAAGGGGAAATGAAGTTAGAGAGGGGAGAAGTCTGGTGGCACATGTGGGAGGCAGTGAGAAGAGTTTGGCTAGAGCAGTGTTTGTTCTGGCAAGTCTTGGGACAGGAGGATATAAAAGAGAGACTGGCAGCTGGAAGAGGACCTACAAGAAAGAATGGAAAGATCAGACACAAGTTCACAGTGGAGACCTGGAAAGCTGACCCCTCATGTCTTTGGAAAGCCTCAAAACCTCATCAATGGGATGCCTAAATTCCCCAACCCTGTGACTGCAGATGATATGGGGCTGCTTCATTTCTTCCCTCTTCACTTGTGTGTGTCTTCCAACATAAGATATTTCACAGCCAGGAAGAACCTGTGCAGCTGGGAGGCATTTGATATTTGCCTATCTGAGGAATTCCTGATACCCTCTGTGAGAGAGAGGAGTAAACGTGTATCCTGGGGAAGAAAATTGGACCCCAAAGCATATAGCAAACTGTTTTCTAAACTGTCCAATAGAGCCCTCTGCAATGACTCAAATGTTCTGTATCTCCACTGTCCAATAGAGTAGCCACTAGCCACATGTGGCTACTGAGCACTTGATGTGTGGCTGGTGTGATGAGGAAATGAAATTTTCCATTTCATTTAAATTAAATGCAAATTTAAATAGCCACATGTGGTTAGTGGCTACCAAGTTAGACCATACAGCTCTAGATGTCGGGAAAGCTACAAACCATGTTATCACATACATTCCTTGCAGAAAATTCAAAGAATCTGTACTTCAAGAAGGTTGCAGAAAGATAACACCTTCCTGCTTCTTTCTACATTCCAAATAACAAAGAAACTTATAACCAGTCTTTCCATAGAATCAAAGAAGAAGCATGTTACAGTGGAACCGCCATATCCATCTGTCCTTAGAATCCATTCTGCCAGCCGCATTCTAGTAAAAATAACACTGAATAATAGCACTGAAGCAGGCTTAATATAAGTTGGGCATTGTATATGTTGTCAACATGAAATTCAGCTTTAAACCTTACACTTACTGGAAAAGAAAACACAAAACACTCTCACCCTTTTTCTGTTGAGGGTCCAATTCAGGTCTCAAATTTCATTTACGTAATAATGAGGCACCTAGCACAAAGTTGGACATCTAATAGGAAGGACTGGTATGTAAAAAATATCTCCATCTATCCAACCGTTCATCCATCTATCCACCCATCTGTCCACTCATAACATGTAACCCACCCAACCAACCAGCCAGCCATCCATCCATCCATCCACCCATCTATTTATCCCCTGAATCTATTTACTGACTCACAAAAAAGTAGTTTTTCTCTCATCTACCCAGATGAGAGCTTAATAGAGAACAGATGAGCAGATGACTATGTGATACATTATTATTATTATCATTATTATTATTATTATTTTGAGATGGAGTCTTGCTCTGCAACCAGGTTGCTCACTGCAACCTCTGCCTCCTGGGTTCAAGCAATTCTCCTGCCTCAGCCTCCCAAGTAACTGAGATTACAGGCACCTGCCACCACACCCGGCTAATTTTTGTATTTTTAGTAGAGACAGGGTTTCACCGTGTTGTCCAGGCTGGTCTCAAACTCCTAACCTCAGGTGATCCACCCGCCTCAGCCACCCAAAGTGCTGGGATTACAGGCGTGAGCCACTGTGCCCGGCCAATACATTATTTTTAAGAGTATGCTTTCAGATTAATCCTCAAAATAGAATGAAGAATAAGAATGAGGAAAATGGTATGCATTAACTAAACATAATTTTAATTAGTCGTTATTTATTGATCACCCATTTGGTACAAGAAAACTTGTGGGGCACTATGGAAGATTTAAGAATATATTAAAAATCTCTGCCCTCAACATTCTTAATAATCTACCTAAAAATGTAAAGCAATGAATATGTGAGAGGCTAAAATAAACAGACAAAACAGTTCAAAACAGCAATATAAAAGGTGTCACAAGATAATTCATGTCTCAGATAATAAGTCTGATATTTCAAGAGGGTCAGGAAATTTGAGCTAGAATGGCTCAACTTAGGGTTTTAAGGAGGAGATTTGAATCAGATTCTGAATGATAGAGAAGAAGATAGAAAAAAAAAAATCACAAGATTTTGAAGGGACCGTAGAAATTGCCTAGCTCAACTCCATCATTTTATAGATGATTAAACTAAGGTCAGAGAGTTAAGTGACTTAGTCCCACTTTCTCATATGGGTAGTAATGGCAGGAAAATGCCTAAAATGCAGGTTTGTTGATACCCATTCCAAGCCCATACGCCACATGGGATGAGGAATACAGTCTGTATTTAGGAAAGGAGAAAGCATGCTGGAGAGTGGGTGGGACACAGCATAAGCCCAGAAACAAAGCCAGGAACACATCCGTGCAACCACTGTGTATGAGGATATCAGTGTGTGTGTAAGGACAGAAAGCATGGGAGGAGAGGGAGGATGGGGATCAATATTGAAGGTGCTTGAATGCAAACCTGCAACTGCTCAGCTGTGCAAATCCCCAGAATTCTGGTTTCTGGGACTGCCTTGAAGTCTCCCTTTTACCCGGTGATGCCAGTGTAAACTTTTCTAGAAACTTGATATTCTTTTCATATTGACAAAGGCTCGAATTCACCCGGTGAGCGGGGGGAACTGCAGAAGGGAAGCTGGAATGAGGACTGGCAATGCTGGGCAATGTGTAGGGGGCAGGGATGGATGATTATCACTATGTGCTCCACTCATGCCCCAGAACCCTGAATTTAGTAGATTTAGGACAGGGCCTAGGAATCTGTATGTTTTTAAAGCTCCCCTGTGATTCTGGTGACCATCTGGTTTGGAGGGTCTTCTGGTTCATTCACTCTTTCACCAGTCTACCTAATACAGACTACCACCTTGAAAACTGGCAATATTTAGTAAATATAGGCCCTCTAACCCAGCAGTTTCACTCGCAGACATATACCCAAGAGAAATAAACACTTATATTCCCCCAAAGACAAGAATAAGAATGTCCAGAGCAGGTTATCGCCATCCCCAAACTAAAAACAACCCAGTGTCCATCGGTATTAGAACAAATAAATAAACCAAAGTATATTCATACAATGGAACACTACACACAATTAAAAAGAACAAACCACTGTTACACGTATCAATATGGGTGAATATCACAGAGATAATGATAAGCATAAGAAGATAGATGCAAAGGAGTACTTGCTATATGATTCCATTTTATGAGATTAAAGAACTGGCAAAAATAACCTATGGTGATTGAAATCAGAATAGTGATTGCCTCTGTATGCCTAGGAAAGGGCATAAGAGAAACTCTGGAGGATGCTGGAACTGTTCTATAGCTCCATCTGGTTATGCAGTTCTGTAGACATATGCAAAAATATATTGAGCTGTTACTTGTTCAGTTTACTGTGTATATAGATTACACCTTGTTGAGAAGAAAAAATGTAGAATTTATATTCACCCTGCCAACCTCATGAGATATAAGATAGAAGAATCCCATTGCTTTCAAAAATGAGATGAATAGAAAAGTATGGTCTTAATCATTTAGCTCAATACCTATTCTTTCTGTTGGAATTGGTTAGATGCACTGCCTGTGATTCAGGCAATCCATCAGCTTTTAAAAGACTTAGCAAAACACAGAAAGTTAGCTATATGGGAGCTTCTAGTAATTTCTGAACTTGGCAAAGACAGGCAGTAACTACAAACTTACTGGGAACACACCGGAGCTGCGAAGGAGTGCAACCCGGCTTTTGAAAGAGCTTTCCCTTTCTGTTGATGGTGGACTTGGTCTGCTTTGAAACTCCAGAGAAGAGTTCCCTGCAGCTGCATCTTTACATTCCATGCCCTCACTTTCCTTTCTGTTTTTCTCTCCAAGAAGAGAGTAAACACCATCTGTACCACTGCACTCCCCAACCCGGAAACCAAAATCTCTCCTTCCCATTAAGAAAATTACCCTCATCCTGAAGAGCCCTCGGCCATTGGTAACAAGCCACAGACCTTCTGCCACCTCCAGAGTTTGCCAGCCATGAATCAATACATGAAACTGTCTGTGGTCATTGGTATCTGTGGGCAGATGTGCAGGGTAGGAGCAAGCCAAAGGGGAATGGAGGGAATGGAGAAACCCTGTCGAGTCGGTACAATGTGAAAACCTTACATCTGTGCTATTACTTTTCAGTCGTTGAAAATGTCGTGTTCTGGGCAGTGTGCTTCAGGTAGCTAAGCATAAACACATGTCCATTAATACTGATAACACTATCTTTATTTGTCCATTACTCAACAAAGCCAGATCACCTGAGGACTGTTTGTTCCTCTACAAAATGAAAAATCCAGCACCACATGTATTAAAATGTGGGACATTTTCTTCAGAGTATAAACTTTCAAGAGCAGCGTCTATGTCTTTCCCAGAACACTCTCAAATCCTTCTGTGTCATTAACACATGACATACAGTTGATTATAAGTGAAAATTTATAGTCTCATGTTCATTGCAGCAGTTTTCTGGGTTTGACCATATGGCCTATGCTGTGTCTGAAAGTCTATTCATTACTATGTCCAATTTCCAGAACACAGAAGTGCATAAAGTATGTTCAGTAATTTGTGTGAACAATCTGCAGCTATTTCTTGACTTGTTAATTCAGGCAAGTGTTTTTTTACATGCTAGACACTTGATAAATGTTCAAAGAATGAATATAAAGTTTTAAGACTGAATAAATGTAAACTTTTATGCAATGTGCTCACACAAGAAATGCAGTTTGCAAATATGTATATTTCCCAGAATAAAAAACTGTAGTGAACTCCCTCTTTCTCCCCACAATAAGCCCCAAAAACATGGTATATGGAAGTATTGTCAATAAAGATATAAAATTAGAAATCAACCTTGAATAGAGTTTTCTCCAGAAAATTTTAAGAACTCAAATTATGCTTGATTTCATTTAAGAGAGACTTAGAAAAAACGGCACACAATTGTTCTATCACAGAGAGTCAAATACAAAACCAGCTGTGAGAAAAGTTAAACTATCTGAGGAAAATGAATTTCAGAGAAATGAGGCTTATTTTCTCCTTTTGCTTATTTCTGAAAGAACGCTTTGAAGAAAACCAGTGGAACTTTCCTGTTCTCGGAGGGGTTTGAATTGCTTCGAAAAAACATTTGCCTGAGGTTTAAAGTCTGTTGGGTGTGATTGTCTTTCTCACTGGTCAATTGATTTTGCAAGGAGGGAGAAGTTAGGTAAAGGCAATGCTAAATAGACATGTCTCCAGAAAAAGACACCTCAGGTTTCTGCTTAGAGATTTTATTTTTCTCATGTCTCCTTCTGTCACCATCATTCACTTACTTTTCTTTCTTAAACCAATATGTTACACTCCAGAAGTCATCCCCAGAACAAAAACCTGCCTGGAAGGGAATCCGTGTTTGAGTAAAACTTGCCTTGTGCAATCAGCTCCCTGTCCCGACATGGTAGTTCATTTACCCAGGCGTCTGCCACCCTTGGAGAGCATGTAGCTTTCAGCCGGTACTTACCTGTCTGCCGAGAGCGCCGTGAGTGTGAAGACAGACACCCCAACAGAGGTAAGCTGTATAAAGGGGATCAGTTTGCAGCCAATCCTGCCAAATAGCCATCTGTCAGCCAGGTACCTGCTGGCATCCACTGGAGCACACGTTATTAGGAGGAGCAGGTCTCCCAAAGCCAGACTGGAAATGAACAGGTTTGGAACATTTCGCATGGACTTGACTGTACAGAAGATCTTGATCAAAGTGATGTTGCCAATGAGGCCTATCAGAATGATAACCCCATAAACTGCAGGGATGACATAGAGGATCCCCGGGTGGGACCAGTCGTCGTTCACGGGGAGTTCCACACTGTGATTGGAGATGTTGCAGTGCACGAAATGGTCCACTTCCAAGTTCAGAACGAAACAGTCATTTAGAGCCATCTCTAGATTTTTTTTCCCACCTAAAAGTTCCCTTAGATGCTATTTCTTAACTATTGATTTTGCAACCGAGTGAAGACGAAGATGAGATCTGTGCTGGGCTCTTTGTCTTCTTTAATAAAAATACTCTGAGTGCATATATACTAACTATGGTATTCAAAACTCTCTGTCACTATTTTGACACTGGTGCTGCTCTGGCTTTCACATGACCAGTGCAATACAACTCTAAATTCAATAAGTTAACAACAACAAAAACTTAGCCACAGAAAGGCTTACAATTAAACCCACTCTGCGTCAGTTATTTCTACCTCCATTCTAGTCTGAGTCTCCCTGGCTGCAGTTTACTAAGAACTTTTGGCCTGCTATTTTCCCACAGCATCTTTCCTGATATTTAGAATCTGGAGGTTTAAAGTGGGTAGAAAAAAACTGCACTGAGAAATACTCAAATCCTATAGGCAGGATGCTTTGCACGTCATGGGCTTCACCAGCAAACGGCAGCTCCGCTGAGCTGAGGCTTTGAAGAGGAACCAGTGTTACTTATAGACAGAGAATGCCAGCCCCCTGCTGGACACTTCAATCACTGCCCAGTTGCCTGCTTTCTCCAGATGAGAAGCAACCAGCCGACTGCAGTTCCTACCTAGCTTAACAAATACCTTTGGCTTCTCATGTAAGCACATAGCACCTAGGGTAGGTATTTAATAAATGTTGCTAGCATTCTGCAAAGGCACTGGAAATCTTTCTGATACTATCCCCATGAATCCAGATGGGGATTTACATCTCATTTTCTCTAATTCATTAGAATGACATGTTAATATTGCTATCAAATGAGGTCTGTCTTTGAATTAAACGCACACCGATGCACAGGGTGTCCATGTGTGACTTATCCCACGCAGTCTTCCCACTGCCTCTTTTCAACAGAGACTGCTCCTCAGAAACACATGCACAGACTCACACCTTAAACCTTCAGCAACTGACATCCGGAAAAGCCAGAAGCCCAATGCACACATGCTCTTTCCTGTAGATTTGCCAAGCCATTCCTATTCTGTTTACTAGGGAGAAATTAAATTGGGAACCAGCTGTATTCTTAACTCTCAAAGATCAATAGTCTTTTCCAGAAAAATGGGTCTTTTCTCATCTGATCTAAAAATTTTATGAATTGGCATTTTGATGCAGCTATTTGCATTTTTTTAATTGAATGTTTGCCATGTTTTATAGCAAATACCCTCTTTATAGCCCTGTGTGGAAAATAAAGAACTATAAAAGAGTGATAGATACAATACTGAGGAATTGAGGGGTGGTAAAAGAAGTAAGTTATAGTTGAAGGAGTGCTAGAAAAGCTTCACTGAGGGAGTACTATTAGAATCAGGCTTAGACCTTTAGCTAATAACTTCTAAATACGTTACTAGAGTGCATCTTTATGCCTTAATGTGAAGCCAGCTCTTCCAGGTACATGGTGTGAAGCCAGTCACTAACAGGTAAAGTCTCGTTTTTCAGAACCCCTAAGGAATAACAAAACTTGCACTTCCCATGCCAGGGCCCACAAAGAAAAAGTCCCCCAAGTGTGTTGTTATGGACATTTCCAGTGGCAGGTTCCAACACTGAGGCTGCTGCCATGCTTCCTATGTAAATATGAAAGACTCAGCGCTCCTCTCTGCCAGCAGGAGGGAGACTGATGCTGCACGGCTAGAGGTGGAAGAGCTTCTCGGCAGAGATCAGTATCACCAGTAATGAGCCAATAGCCATGAGCCCAGTGGTGTTGATTAGTTGGTAGCAATGTAGCTTAATGATACAGTACACAGGCTCTGCTTCAATCCTGGCTCCCTCATTTATAATCATGGCAAGTTACTTAGTGTCTTAAGCTCATCTCCTCATCTGCAGTGAGGAGAACTTGTGAAGTTAGATGAAATGATTCATGTTAAGACTGCATAGCATTTGCCACATAGTAAGTGCTCAATTAGTGTTAGCACTTATTATTATTATCATTATTAGATTGAGGGGGAAAGGCTTACTTTGGAAAAGCCCAATGAGTTCAGAACAGTGATTGACCTCAGATCACTAGGCAAGCACTCATACGAGTGAATTAGCAACTCCTCTATTCACTTGAAAAAAGTTTATCAAACATCTACCAGTTGCCAGGCACTGAGCAAGAGGCTGAGAAAAATAGCATGAAGATGTGTACTCTCACAGCTCTTTAGACCTCAACCCCTCTCTGGAGTGAAGCAACTACCTTTTCTCCAGAAAAGATGATACCTTTAAAGGTTAAGTGTTGACAGAGTCTTTTGAATGAAGAAAATCGTATGTGCCTAGGATCAAGGCATAAAGGAAAGAGCATGGCATTGAGCAGAGGGACATCTATAAATCCAGAGGGTCACCCAGATTGGAAGACAGGGGTGGAAAAAGAACAGCGTGAAATGCAGCTAGAAGCGGGTTTGGGTGAGATTGTGATGGATCTTGTATTCTTGCTAAGAAGTTTGGTCTAAAGGGCATATTTTTGGTTCACAAAGGTAACTTCTGGATGTTGTTTCCCTTTATTTCTTTAGACACCCCTGTGTGCTGAGTCAGCCTCACTACTTAAATCTAATTGGGTGGTTAGTGTTTCTTCCAATGTAAGTTAAGGGGATGTTGATAGATATTGATTTCTCATAGCTGGTGTTAGCATTATGTGTTCCACAGCACTATGGATTCTTCTAATGATATTTTTGGAGTAAAGATATGTTGAGGTTTGACATCTAATATTTTCTGGAATCAAGGATGCTTTAAAAAGCTAATTCTGGCCGGGCGCAGTGCCTCACGCCTGTAATCCCAGCACTTTGGGAGGCTGAGGCGGGCAGATCACGAGGTCAGGAGATCTAGACCATCCTGGCTAACACGGTGAAACTCCGTCTCTACTAAAAATACAAAAAATTAGCCAAGCATGGTGGCGGGCACCTGTAGTCCCAGCTACTGGGGAGGCTGAGGCAGGAGAATGGCGTGAACCCGGGAGGCGGAGCTTGCAGTGAGCCAAGATCGCGCCACTGCACTCCAGCCTGGGCAACAGAGTGAGACTCTGTCTCAAAAAAAAAAAAAGCTAATTCGACAATTTCTATGTCATTTCAACTAATTAACTATAATGACTCTTCCCATCCCTACCATTATGTGTCACCTTCTAGCAGAGCACCAAACATATTCAGACATTTGCTTAGCTTTTTATTTACTGGTCAGCATGAGATGCCTTTGACATGTGAACATGACATGGAACAAATGTAATATAAAATCTCTGTCCCCGGGGAGTCCAATTTCTGAATAGAATTGGAATATGACTCAGCATCTTTTCTTGTGTTGGGGCAGGGGTGTGTGTCACTTTGACATGTGAACATGACATGGAACAAATGTAATATAAAATCTCTGTCCTCAGGGAGTCCAATTTCTTAATAGAATTGGAGTATGACTCAGCATCTTTTCTTATGTGTTGGGCCAGGGGTGTCACTTCTGTTTCTATTTCAGTCAATAGTCACCTTTTTCATCCTTCCAAAAGATTGGATTTTCTGTAGGGCTTTAATATGAGGTGGGCAACAGTGACTTGATAGAATTTAGGAGAACAGGTAGATTCAATGGGACCACGGAGTGTGGAGACAAAGCCTCTTCCCACTGGCTATGAGCAAGGTCAAAAGGGAAGCCACTCTGGAGGGAAAGGCTGAATTTGGCTTCAGGCATATTGAGTTTGCTAGATGAACAAGGGAATGTAAGAAAGCCAGTGGAAAATGAGAGGTGAAGTCTAAAAGCATAGAAGTAAATAGTTAAGAGGACTGACTGAGGACTAGAACCCTGAATGCCAAATAGTTTAAATGTACAGTAAAAGAATCACAGAGAATCAAGTGAAGTTAGGCTTTGAGAAGAAGATTATGTGGTAAAAGTCAGTGAAGACTAAGGGTGATTTCAGTATTAGATTTGTGACAGCACCATGGAGAAGTTGCTCAAAAGATTGCAGCAACTATTGCTTGAGAAGAATCAGAGATGTCAAATTTTAGTACTGCAGCAGGAACAAAAAAAGAGGCAGATGACTCTATCCAGATCCTGTAATGCTGGGATCATTTCAAGTTCCCTTTTCTTTTCTCAACATTCTGTGACTTTTTATGGGGTTTAAAAACTTAGAAGAAAGATGAAGGGAGTCTTCTGGAAGGAAAAAAAGAATCGGGTTTCGTTTTGAGTCACATGAAACTGCAGAAGTAAATGTAGATGCCAAAAGAAAGCCTAAAGAGGAAGACGAAATTCTCAGATACATCTGAGGCTAGGAGAACACCTGGTGTGGTGGTTAAAATATATTCGCCAGTTCTCAGTACTCTTTGCTTCAAGAGATGTAGATTAATTTAACCCCCACCTCCACCCCTTAAGTGTGAGCTTTACTTAGTGACTTGCATCTAACAAATATAATGACACAGCAGGAAGAGTGTATAACTTTCAAGACTAGATGATAAGGGGCATTGCAGCTTCCTCTTTGCCCTCTCTCCTTGGATCACTTGCTCTGAAGGAAATCAGCAGCCATGTCATGAGGATACTCAAGTGACCCTATGGACAGATCCACATGGTGAGGAACTGAAACCTCCTGTCCATAGCTGTGTGAGTCAGTCATTTTGGAAATGGATCATCCATTCCCAGTCCAGCCTTCGCATAACTGCAGCCCCAGCTGACTCTGCTGCTTCATGAGAGACCCTGAGCCAGAATCACCCAGCCAAGTCACTCTTAAATTCCTGATCCACAGAGACCATGAGTTAATAAATGTTTGTTGTTTTAACCCATTGTTTTATGGTAATTTGTTATGCACCCACAGGTAACATCTGGTAAGTAGAATGGATGGAGAAGAGGAAGAAAAGAAAATCACCCCGAAGACAAAAGAAAACAGAAAAGGAAGACCAGAAAAGGCAAGTGCTTTAAACCTGGAGTGGTTATACAGGGTGTAAGGGAAGGAAAGTCTAGTCAAATCTAGAAAGGTTGTGCACACTGAAATTCATTTGTCATTCTGCAATACCAAAGTTTCTTATCTGGATCAAAATATGTATTTTTAAAATATTGTAAATGAGCTGAACTTTCTTGCTCAGCCACTATGTACCTGGAAATTAGACCGTTTATATTTCATTTCTGCATCTGCTCAGTGAACTTGGACAAGTAAAATAAATTCAATGATTTGTCACTGAGCTGTTCTGTGCTATGGATTCTCCATTCATAAAGTACAGGAACATTTTCCCCTTGCCTATGCCCCAGGACAACTTGATGCATTAGCACCAGCAGGAGCATGGAAGGCAAATGAGAGTGGTACTGTTTCTCTACCCTCAGCCATCTATTTCTAGCCTTTTCTTCCTCTCCCCTGAGAGTGTTTGATCAGCACAGTCCTAGACTCCCTGAAATGCATTCCTGCATTATTTCCACCTCCAATAACGGATGTCTGACAAGAAAACATGTTGCTGGCATGGATTCCTTTTTAAATGTTAGATTTTGAAATGTCTTTCAGTTTATGGAAAAGTCACAAAGACAGTACAAAGAGTTCCCGTATACCCCGATGTAACTTCCTCTATTATTAAAATGTTACAAAATGAGGAAATTAGCATTGATATAACACTATTATCTAAACTACAGATTTTATTCAAACTTTACCAGTCTTTCCATTACTGTCATTTTCTGTTCCAGGGTCCAATCCAAGATACTATATTGCATGATTCCTTAGCTCCTCCTAGCTGTGACAGTTTCTCAGACTTTTCTGTTTTTCCTGACCTTGATATTTTTGAAGAATATTGGTCAGGTATTTTGTAGAATGTCCCTTCATTAGGGTTTGCCTGGTATATTTCCATGATTTGACTAGGGATATAAATTTGGGGGAGAAAAACCGTAAGAGGTAAGGCACCCTTCTAATCACTTCCTATCAGGGAGTATGTATTAGTTGCTACTGTAACAAATTACCCCAAACTTAGTGTCTTAAAACAAGAAAAATGTATTCTCTTACAATTCTGGAGACCAGAAGTCAGAAATGAGCCTTACAGGGCTAAATTCAGAGTGTTGGCAGGGCAGGCTCCTTCTGGAGGCCCTATGGAGAATTGTTCCTTGCTTCTTCCAGCTGCTGGTGGTTCCCAGCGTTCTTTGGCTTACGGCCACATCACTCCAATCTCTTCTTTCTGTTGCCAAATTGCCTTCTCTTCTGCAGTCAAATCTCCCACTGCCTCGCACTTATAAGAGCCCTTGTGGTAAAATGGGCCCACCTGGATAATCAGGACAATCTTCCCATCTCCAGATCCTTAATTTAATTGTGTCTGCAAAGTCCCTTTGGCCATATAACGGAACATATTCACAGGTTCTGGGGATTAGGGGGTGGATATATTTGGGAGCCATTGTTTAGCCTACTACAGGGTACATGATTATCCATATGATTTATCAGTGGTGAGGTTAACCTTGACCACTTGATTAAGGTGGTATCTGCTAGGATTTCTCCACTGTAAAGTTATATTTGGGGTGATAGATTTTTTTTCATTGCTAAAAGTATGATTTTACTCACACCTAAATAAGTAATAATGTTGACGTTTTGTAGCCATTCGACAGCATTTTTTTTTTTTTTTTTTTTTTTTTTTTT
>NW_016821779.1:8663-12085 GCF_001698545.2 Rhinopithecus bieti | reverse complement strand
GAGACTTCACTATAGTCATCTAAATATGTTCACTCCTCTTCTTTCACTTCTAAACTCTCCTTCTGATGATTATGATTGATAATAGTCTTCCTCTTTGCGTTTTGTACCATTAGAAGCACTTACCAACACACATTTTCTTTCTTTAATCAAAGACCTAAAAGTGTAGAAATGTTGCCTTTGAAAAGAGATTGACCAGACCCCTCAGGCTGTAAGGCTGACTTAAGAGTGAAGCCTCATTATGTCTATAGCAAAGAAAGCCTGGTTGCCAAGCATACAAAAATTTTTTTTAAATACAGAGTTAATAATTCTGAGTAGGTTACAGAAGGCTGTGATGTTTATAGGTTTCTGAAGCACTTTGATTGAGATTCAGTGACTTCAACTGGTCGGGGAGGCAGAACTCAATAATTTTGTTTTAACTTTCAATTAAATTGTTGAGGTAAAACCATCAGAGCAGAAAAGAATGAGAAGAGGCTTTTGTTACTAGGCAATCCAGAAGCAACACAAACTGTACTCTAAAAGAAACATGCTTTTTACCCTTTCTCAGAAACTAGGACACACGAAAAGTAGTACTAAAGTTTTTCCTTAGATATAGCTACTGCCAAACCTAACACGGACACATTCACCCCTTACGTTCTCACTCCAAAACCCAGATTTATTTAAGAGTATTTGTATGTGGGAACACATATTTGTAGGAGGGTAGGAGTTAGAATTAGCATTTGCTGAGTATTCACTGTGTGCCAGGCACTATTGTAAATGCTTTATAGCTCTTTAGATTTTAAACCCTATTAGGAAGGTACTATTATTAATTCCATTTTAAGAATGAGGAAACTGAGTTCCAGCGAGGTTTTATAATTCACCCAAGATGACACAATTAGTCAATTCTAAAGCCTGGTTTCAAACTCAGGCAATCTGGCACAGATTTCATGTGCTTAATACCATTCTAGTTCCATGCAATTTCTGAATAAGAATTTTGCCATCTGAAATCAGGTATTTTAAAATTTCACATAGATTCCCCACCCCTTCATAGCTGAGAAAACTGAGATGCAGAGAGGTTAAAAGACTGTCACAGTACAGTATTTATTTTTATCTACATTCTTATTGTAGTTTTGTCATCCCAGTTTCTACGACATGCAACATATTTTAATCATATTATAGAGCTTGTGGAATGCAAAGACCTTGTCTTATTTATCTTCACATAAACCTAATTTTAACACTTCTCTTATAGAGTATGACAAATTGTGAAAATGTACACATATTCTTCATCACTGTATCCATACTTACTTGAAATAAGACCTTGACGCTCTTCCCATTAAAATGTAGAGACTAACTCTCTATTTATTCCAGCCTTTATGACGTTTTTTTCCCCAGCAAAATGTGCTAGAAATAGCCTTGTGCCAGCTATAACCTAGGTCTCAAGAATCCTAGCATGCTTAATTTTGCCACCACCTTGTGGCTGAAGACAGGCTGGCCTGCTGGAGGATGAGAAGCCACATGATGTAATGGCAAGCGATCACATCTGAGGTTATAAACACCAAACATCCCTCAGCTATCCCAATCACTAACTATAGATGCATGAATGGGTCAAACTGAGACTCACTGAGAACCACCACCTAAGTCCAACCCAAATTTCTGACTCACGGAATTGGAAGCTAAATAAATCATTGTAGTGTCAAGCCACTGAAAAGAGAGAAAGAGACTGTTACAGTAAACTAATGTTGAGTGATGGTTGGAAACCAGGTGTCCTGATAGTTTACGTATTTCTCTCCTTCCACCCGCCCATCCACAATGCTCTCTCAGGAGACATTTCATCAGAGGAACTATGGCATCCACAGAGATGCACCACTCAGATCTCCCACCAAGAAAAAACATGTTGTTAGCAGCAAAGAGTACGGTTTGCTAAGAACCTCCAGCTAGTCAGTGCCTTTAAAATCCACCTAAACTCTCTAGCTGAAGCCATGATCTTCCGAGGCAGCCCTCAGTCAAAGATTCAGCATGGCAGGAGACCTACAACCTGGTCATTTCTGCCCAATGGGAGACTCTTCTAATGGGCAATCTTTGCCACAGAGCTTCCCATTGGGTTGTTGGAGACTTTGTCAGAGCTGCTTCGTTGTCCAAGGTTCTCCCTAGCCAAATCTGCTTCATAACCCTTTTATCTTTCACAGGTATCACCTCTGCAACATACCTCTTTCTTACCTAATTCTAATTCAGTTTCTGCTTTCCAGGGAGGACCTACCTGGCAGAGGAATAAAATCTATTTCGCTGATACTTCTAACATTGAAGGTGGAGGAAAATAATCAAATTTAGAGGCCAATCATTTGAACAAGGTCTTTGCTCCTCTCTCGCCTTTCTTGTATGTGAGGTCTCTCAGTCCAGATGATCCCTGACTTAAGATGGCTCGACTTAACAACTTTTTTACTTTACGATGCTGCAAAAGCAATATATGCGTTCAGTAGAAACCACACCTCCAGTACCTATACAGCCGTTCTCTCTCTTTTTTTTTTTTTGAGGCGGAGTCTCGCTCTGTCGCGGGGCTGGAGTGCAGTGGCCGGATCTCAGCTCACTGCAAGCTCCGCCTCCCGGATTTACGCCATTCTCCTGCCTCAGCCTCCCAAGTAGCTGGGACTACAGGCGCCCGCCACCTCGCCCGGCTAGTTTTGTATTTTAGTAGAGATGCGGTTTCACCGTGTTAGCCAGGATGGTCTCATCTCCTGACCTCGTGATCCTCCCGTCTCGGCCTCCCAAAGTGCTGGGATTACAGGCTTGAGCCACCGCGCCCGGCCCCGCCATTCTCTTTTTAACTTTCAGCATGACATTCAATAAATTACATGAGCTGTTCGGCACTTTGTTATAAAATAGGCTTTGTGTTAGATGATTTTTCCTAGCTATAGGCTAATGAAAGTGAGCACGTTCAAGATAGGCTAGACTAAAGCTATGATGTTCAGTAAGTTAGGTGTATTTAATGCATTTTTCACTTAATGATATTTTCAACTTAAGATGGGTTTATCAGGAAGTAACCCCATAGTAAGTTAAAGAGCATCTGTATTAAGATAAAACGTTCGTGTTTTCAGTAGCCTTTTCCATGAAGGTGATTCTCAAGTTAACATTCCCCTTTAAGAAATTCCTAAGACAATCGGCCAGGCATGATGGCTCACACCTGTAATCCCAGCACTTTGCGAGGCCGAGGTGAGCGGATCACTTGAGGTCAGGAGTTCCAGACCAGCCTGGCCAACATGGTGAAACCCCGTGTCTACTAAAAATATAAAAGTTAGTGGGTGTGGCGGCACACGCCTGTAGTCCCAGTTACTTGGGAGACTGAGGCAGGAGAGTCTCTTGAACCCAGGAGGCAGAGGTTGCAGTGAGCCAAGATTGTGCCACTGCACTCCAGCCTGGACAACAGAGTGAGAGCCTGTTTCAAAAAAAAA
>NW_016821779.1:0-4297 GCF_001698545.2 Rhinopithecus bieti | reverse complement strand
AAAAAAAAAAAAAAAAGAAAAGAAGAAAGGAGTAACATATCCTGAGCGAGTCCAAAACCTTAAGGCTTGAGAATAATATTCTTTGCCTCAATGCTTTGCCTTCCAGATCCACCAGAGTGAAGGTCCCAACTTACAGACACACTGGAGAAAAAGGCCCATTTTCCCGACACACTGGACTGGAGGTCCTGCCTCTGCAGCTTTGCTGGGCATCAGTTGGACCTGCAAGACTCCAGGAAGCCCTGTTTCCACGGCTTTTTTGGATGCAACGCACTTTGTTGCATCCACTCAAGCCATACCTAGGGCAACTGAGGAAGGCGGCAGTAGAGCGCAGGGAGCAGAGCCCACGGAGCAGAGCCCATAATGTAAGGCAGCAATGGGCAGTGGCAACTCCACGTTTGAAATCATTCTGCCCCACCCCAAGTTCTTGCACTCTGGGTCTGTGATGGAAGGCACAGCCCCAGTGATCTCTGAAAGGCCTTCAGGGTTATTTTTTCATTGTCTTGGATAACAGGTCATGGCTACTCTTTAGATGACAGACTAATCTCCCCATTGTCTTGATGAATAATTCCTAGTTTCTGTTTAGACGGCTGATCTAATCTGCTTGTCAAATTTGGCCATATCCTTCATGTTCTTTCCTGCACAAGTTTTTTCATTTCTTTTAATATGAATGGGCTGAGACATTTCCAAATTTTAAAATCTACTTCCTTTTGATTAATAATTCTGTCTTTAAGTTATTTCTCTCTTCTCATATTTTACTATAAGCAGTCAAGAGAAGGCAGGCCACTCCTTCATCACTTTGCTTGGAATTGCCTCAGTCACATATGCAATTTCATTGCTCACAAGTTCTACCTTCTACAAAACACTACAACATGAATGCAATTCAGCTAAGGTGTTTACCACTTTATAACAAGGTTTGCCTTTTCTCCAGTTTCCAATAACGTGTTCTGTATTTCCATCTGNCTTCCTTCCTTCTTTCTTTCTTTCTTTCTTTTCTTTTCTTTTCTTTTCTTTCTCTCTTTCTTTCTTTCTTTGCATTTTAGTAGAGATGGGGTTTCACCACGTTGGCCAGGATGGTCTTGATCTCATGACCTCGTGATCCACCCGCCTTGGCCTCCCAAAGTGCAGGGATTACAGGCGTGAGCCACCATGCCCAGCCATTTATATTAAGTTCCTTTCCCAGACAGTCCCAGCTCTAGGTCCCAGAAATACAAAAATTAGCAAACAATGGTTCCTGCCCTCAAGTAGCTAATTGCCTAACTAGGACAACGTTTTCAATGTATTGAAAGAAAGCTATTTTGTAACAAACCAGCATTGTTTTTAAACAATGGAACCTACTCCAGTAGAATTTCACATACTGCAGAATTTAAGTTTCTGCTTTCCCCACCACAAGATATCAGAGTCTGAATTATATTAAAACTGCTTATTAGCTGCCTGCCTTTGATGAAGTTACTTTTAAACTCTATGCTTCCATTTTTTTCATATATAAAATCTGGAACCTGCTTCAGCAAGGACCTTTGATTGTACAGTAGGTTTCAGGTCATATAAAAATGGAAACTAATGTTCTTAGAGTTTCCGAAGTATGATTGGACTTTCTGTGACTATTTTCCACTTTTATATGCTCTCTTGGATTCTCTTCTCAAAGGTGTTACCATCTCACGGGCAAACCAATAAAAATGCCATCAGGTTTCTCATGAGACAGTCTGGCTTTTATTTTGTTTCCAGCCAGCTTTATGGGACAAAATGGCCAGGATGCACCCCCAGACTCTGGGTGCTCATGCAACTAAAATGAATCCAAACCTCACATTTCACCTTTTGTCTTTGGCCTGTAAAATAACACACCACGTTCTTCTCTAAGGAAGATGCTAGAAAACAGGCTTATCCATAGATTTTTCTCCAAGCACCACCGTGGCACTTCAAACTCAGAGTGGTTCCACGGGAACTCTCACTCAATATAAAAACCTGTTATTTTTACTGCTTGAAGGAGACTCACCTTAAATTAACTCCAAGCCATGTCTGAAATATATATCCCATACCAAGTTCTTCAAGTCAAATACTCTTGAAATGGAACAGCTGAGAAATACACAGGGACTTTATCATTCACATACTGCAGAATTTAAGCTTCTGATTGCCCCACAACAAGGTATCAGAGGCTGAATTCTATTCAAATTGCTTATTAGCTGCCTGCCTTTGATGAAGTTACTTTTAAACTCTACGCTTCCATTTTTTCATATATAAAAGGGATTTAAATGACACTAGGGTTCTCCTTCTTAGCCCACAGAGACTGTTGCAAGATTCAAATGAGATAACAAATATGAAGGCATTTCAAAAGATGTAAAGTCCTAAACAATTTTAAGTGACTTTGTAGTAAATTATCACAATTTTTTTAGGTGTGATAATGGTATTGTAGTTGTGTTTTTAAAGGTGTTTTAAAAGCTTATCTTTTAAAGCACAGGTGAGCATGCTTTCTCTTAAGGGGCCAAGAGGAAATATTTTGGGCTTTGTGGACCACAGGGTGCTGTCCCTGCTGGGAAAGCAGTCAATAGACAATAGGTAAATGAATGGGTGTGACTTTGTTCTAATAAACTTTATTTGCAAAATAGGAGGTTAGCCCACAGGCCAGAGTTTGCTGATTCTGTTTCAGAAAAACTTGCTGAAATATTTATGGGTAAAATGACACAATAGCCAGGATTTGCTTCAAAATCATTTGAAAAGTAGAGAAGTGGGTAGGGGCAAAAATGAAACAGGATTGGCCCTGAGCTGATACTTGCTGAAGATAGGTGAAAAGTATGTGGGTGCCCATGTTATGCATCTATTTTGTATATGTTTTAAATTCTCCACTATAAAAGTTTTACAATGTCTAATAAATGTAATTAATTATTAACATGGTAAATAATGCCAACCAAGTAACTATTCACATATCTTTGAGGTCTTGGCTGCGTGGTGTAAAGTGAAACTCTTCCGTGAAAGGTGGTGGTATCATTCCAGCCATTCAGATATGCATTTCCTCTCCTCCACATCAATCAACCTGGAGGTCCAAGATTGAAGTGCCATGAAATGCACATGACTTAAATGGAATTGGCTTCAGAGTAGCTGGTGGCTTGTCAGCGCAGGAAAATGACTCTTCGACGCAGCAGGGAAGTAGACTGATTTGCCCTTTTTACTGACCACCCCAGTCTTTCCTCATTCCTCCCCATGGACATATTAGTGTATTTTAAATTCTGCTAGTGTCCGACAGAAATCAAATATATATCCAGATAGATGATGAGTATTACAGCATCTGTGGAAAGGGGTGAGGGCAGAGGATATGATAATAGAGCCAATATTGATTCCAGATGCTTTACGTGTGTTCTCTCATGGAATCCTTACAACCGCCCTATGATATAGGACTATTTACATCCCTTTTACAGATGAGGAAATGAGGCATAGAAAGGGCAAACACCTTACCTGCACTTACATGGTTAAGAAGTGTGTTTCTGTAATTGGGTGCGTAACCGCTGGACCACATCATCTCTCAGCGGACAAGGGAGAGAACCAGAGAGATATTTATGACTCAGAGTTCTCCTGAGAGGTGAAATGGACAAATAGGAAAATGAAGAAAAAAGTGCACTGAAACAAGAGTAAGTAGAAACTAGGGATAAAGAATTAGGGAGCTGAAAGACTGGTGGAAAAAAACCAATAAGGAGAATCCAGCAGCTGTGGTTTCTATTTCTTTCTCGGCAATGGTATCTTGTGTTTTTTGTTTTTTGAGTTTTTTTTTTTTTCACCTCTAGGGAAATAAACAGGATGCTCAGTTCCTGTCTCATGTCTACAGTCACATTTCTTTAATATCAAAGTAATTTAAGATGTGGCATAGAGAAAAGCAGAAACTCACTAGTTCCCAATGATGACAGGTCCTCAACTGTGCTTCCTCTTTCAATAAACAAGATGAAACATCCTCATGGAAACATGAAGCAAATTATGCAGTGTTTTACTGAAAACACTGCTAGGCTTCAGGGTAACTCTTAGCAATAATGAAAATGCCCCCATTTCTGATCCCAAGGCAAAGAGGCTTCTCATAGGATTAGAGCGAGGCTTGCTAAGTTGTATTTCATCTCCTTCTAGTGCAACCCTCTCCCTGTCCTAACCCCACTTCTACATCTCTTCACCAGCAGTGAAGTGCCACCTTTCAAAATGAAGAGCTAATTTGCTATGTTAGAATTAGAGACTTCACTATAGTCATCTAAATATGTTCACTCCTCTTCTTTCACTTCTAAACTCTCCTTCTGATGATTATGATTGATAATAGTCTTCCTCTTTG
>NW_016821778.1:0-1405 GCF_001698545.2 Rhinopithecus bieti | reverse complement strand
TTGTGCAATCTCAGCTCATGAAACCTCCACTTCCGTGGCTCAAGCAATCCTCCCACTTGAGCCTCCTGAGTAGCTGAGACCACAGGCATGCTCCACCACACCTGGCTAAAGTCCCAGCACCTTGGGAAGCTGAGGAAGGAGGATTGCTTGAGCCCAGGAGCTCAAGACCAGCCTGGGAAACATAGCAAGACCCTGTATTTATTTATTTGTTATAAAAGAATTGTATTTATTTATTCATTTTTGAGATGGAGTTTTGCTCTTGTTGCCCAGGCTACAGTGCCGTGGTGCAATCTCAGCTCACTGCAACCTCTGCCTCCTGGGTGCAAGCAATTCTCCTGCCTCAGCCCCCCAAGTAGCTGGGATTACAAGCGCCTGCCACCACGCCCGGCTAATTTTTTGTGTTTGTAGTAGGGACGGGGTTTCACCATGTTGGTCAGGCTGGTCTTGAACTCCTAACCTCAGGTGATCCACCTGCCTCGGCCTCCCAAAGTGCTGGGATTACAGGTGTGAGCCACCATGCCCAGCTGATTTTTTAATTTTAATTTTTTTTGAGACAGTTTCACTCTGTCCCCCACGCTGCAGTGCAATGGTGCGATCTCGGCTCACTACAACCTCCACCTCCCGGGCTCAAGCGATTCTCCTGCCTCAGCCTCCTGAGTATCTGGGATTACAGGCATGTGCCACCACATCCGACTAATTTTTGTATTATTAGTAGAGATGGGGGTTTCACCACGTTGGCCAGGCTGGTTTCGAACTCCTGATGTCAGGTGATCCGCTCACTTTGATCTCCTAAAGTGGTGGGATTACAAACGTGAGTCACCATGCCTGGCCTTCTATTTAAATATGCCAGGTGTGGAGCAAAGTGGCCAAATTTGAGATAGATCTCATAAGTAAAAATGCCAGGACTTGGGCAGGTTTCTTGCTGGGTTGTTACAGTGACCTCCTAACTGGTCTGTCAACATCCACTCTGACACCTTCTGTTCTATTGTCTGCATTGCAGTCTGTGATTTTCTAAGTCCAAAGGTACTTAATGTCATTCTCCTGCTTAAATTTTTTTTTTTTTTTTTTTTAATGTTTTGAGACAGAGTTTCACTCTTGTTAGCCAGGCTGGAGTGCAATGGCGTGATCTCGGCTCACTGCAACCTCCGCCTTCCAGTTTCAAGTGATTCTCCTGCCTCAGCCTCCTGAGTAGTTGGGACTACAGGTGCCTGCCACCACGTCTGGCTAATTTTTGTATTTTTTTTTTTTTTTTTCTGAGACGGAGTCTCACTCCTTCACCCAGGCTGGAGTATAATGATACAATCTCAGCTCAGTGCAACCTCCGCCTCCTGGGTTCAAGCAATTCTCCTGCCTCAGCCTCTTGAGTATCAAGGAGTATAGGCGTGCGCCACCACACCCAGCTAAT
>NW_016821777.1:36094-37133 GCF_001698545.2 Rhinopithecus bieti | reverse complement strand
ACCTACGATCCATTCCTTTGACAGAAATAAGATAGTGACCTTAATTCTAGCTATTCTCCAGTGATCTTGAAAGGATTTATTTCAATTAGCTTTGATACATAAGATAAAAAATTCATCATTCAGTTTCCTGATGAAGCTGGAAAATTAATCTAAATAATGTAAAATATAAATCACTACTTTAATTACATACCTATGTATCTTCTAAAAATAAATCCTACATCTGTCTGAGTTATGAAGAATATGTATTAAGGGTAAATCAAACAAGTATACATTCTTACAGAAATATTGATTAAATTGGCTCTTACTGATTAGTGATTTAAATTGACATGATTTATTCCATTAATGCAAAGATTCTGTGCCCTCTAGGGGGTCTGTCTGGAATAGCAAAGCAGCTCACTGATAGCAGTGACTGGAATATTGCCAAGCTAGTCCCAGAGCTCAGCCTACTTTGTTTAGAAATTAAACAAATGGAAAGTTTCCTGAGGTTCTATTACAATGCAAGAATGTATGGGGTTTCATTTGTGAACCAACAGGGAGTTAAAAAGCAGGAAGTCAATTATATATTAAGTCTCACATTATTCTGTAATTGTTTTCATCAATTATATATTTAGTTGTATATTTTTGGCTAATTCACTTGTGTCAATTACATATACTTCCTTATATTGTTGTCAAATTGTTTCATGTGCATCAGTCATAGCATTCCTATGTAAACGAGAAATTCCCCAGGGACAGGGACCATGTTTCTCTTTTGTTTCCCCCAAGAAATAACAAGAGACCTGGCACATGTCTTGAGTGTTGAACTAGAATAAGGTATTTCAGAATACTTAAGTCTAGGTCCGTAGTACTATTGTGGATCCCCTAAAACACTTTAGATTCCACTGTAGCACTCTGATTGTTGACTTAAAGCAGTAGCATGATTTCCAGAGACACTGTTAATGTACAATCATTCAGGATACAAACTAGAAAGTAGAAACATACATTTGTCTTTAAAATGAGAGGATCTAACTGATTCATGGCCTGTTCTTGGCTTTTCCACTTG
>NW_016821777.1:22193-32068 GCF_001698545.2 Rhinopithecus bieti | reverse complement strand
AAAAAAAATTCTATTTACAAAGGATTGCAACTTTCCAGTAGCACAAGGATGATTCCATTTATAATTTGCAATCATTACCTTACTCTGTCTAGAGAAAAAAACACGTGGAAATTTCCTTTTTTCAAGAATACCAAAGCCTTATTAATATATTTTGTTTCTTCCTCTTGGTAGATCTTACTCTCATAGAACTATTTTGTAATCTTATTTAAAAGCCAGTTCTACTAATAACAGTCCTTTGAGTTTCCCAGGTTCCACTGTTTATTACTCAGCTCTTTTATATCTGCTCCTTTGCATGCAGTAAACCAAACACCCTCATTATTCAGCGAAATAATGAATATCTACTCTGTGCTAAACATCACATAAGAGGCAAGTATGATTGATACTGGACTGTCTTGAAACCCAAGTACTCTGGATATGGGTGTTGGCAGGGGCTGCAGAAGCAGTATGTATCATAGTAAACTAAAAAGAACAATGGATTTGGCATCAGGAAATATGAATTCAACCTCTAGCATGTCATATGACTCAGTTTCTTCATCTATTAAGTGAGGCTACTAAACTAAAGTCTCTGCTTAGCAATTTTTGGGCCAAAAAATTCTTGGTTGGGTGCATCAAAACTTTTAAGCTAAACATTGTAGTTCTGAAGGTGACCAGTTCCTCTGCAGATTTTGTAAATGAATAAAGAAATACAATGCAAAGACAGTTCTCTGTTTTTTTTCTGGGGATTTCATGTTCAGATTTCCTATGAGTGCAGGATCAGCCAGGCCCCATGCTTGACAGATTGCAGCTCATACTCCCTAAAGTAGACAATTGCCTTTGCCTTCATCTGGGCACAAGACATGGTCCTGCAATTTTAATTGCTCTATGACTTTTATATTTTATTTGTATTCCTAATGGAAATAATGGTCTGGGTGTGACAAGGGAATGTTAAGACTTTTATTTCTTTTTTAAAGCAGTGTTTTAGTCTGTGCTGCTATAACAGAATACCAGACTGGGTAATTGAGAAGGAAAAGAAATTCATTTTTCACACTTCTGGAGGCTGGGAAGTCCAAGATCAAGGTGTTGCTATCTGGTGAGGCCCTTCTTACTGACTTCACATGGCAGAAGATCAGAAAAGAGCAGACCCACTCCTGCAAACTGTTTTTATAACAGCACTAATCCATTCATGAGAGTAGAGCCTAGAGCCCCAGTGACCAAAACACCTTCCATTAGGCCCCACTTCCCAACACTGCTGCATTGGAGATTCAGTTTCCAACACATGCATTTTGGAAGAAACAAAACATTAAAATCATAGCAGGCAAAAACCACTCCCCCCCCCCAGCCATAAAAGCTCCTTTCCATTCCATTTTAAGTTGAAGGGATCATCTTTGTTTAGAGGTGAGATAGCTTTGGAATGTTATCAGTAAAAGCTGATAGAGCCTATATAGGTTAAAGAAATTGAATCAACAATTAACCTTCCAAAACAGAAAGCACCAGGCCGAGATTGGATCACCAGTGAATTCTACCAAACATTTAAGGAAGAAGTTATACCAATTCTCTGTAATCGCTTCCAGAAAATTGAGGTAGATAGAATACTTCCTAACTTATTTTATAAGACCAGCATTACCCTAATAAAGCCAGACAAAGACATTACAAGACAGGGAAACTACATACCAGTATCTCTCATTAATACAGATATAAAAATCCTCAATAAAATATTATCAAATCAAGTCTAACAATGTACAAAACAATTATATATCACATCAAGTAGATTTTTTTTTGAAACAGAGTCTCACTCACTTTGTCACCCAGACTGGAGTGCAGTGGTGCGATCTTGGCTCACTGCAACCTCTGACTCCCGGGTTCAAGGGATCCTCTTGCCTCAACCTCCCAAGTAACTGGGATTACAGTCTTGTGCCACCACACCTGGCTAATTTTTGAAGTTTTAATAGAGACAGGGTTGTACTATTTTGACCAGGCTCGTCTCAAACTCCTGACCTCAAGTGATCTGCCCACCTTGACCTCCCAAGGTGCTGGGATTATAGGTATGAGCCACTGCACCCAGCCCCAAGTAGAATTTATTCTAGGTTTACAAGGCTGGTTCAACATTTGAAATACAATTAATGTAATCCATCATATTAACAGAAAAAAAATCATACGATCATATCAATAGATGCAGAAAAAGCATTTGTCAAAATTCAACACCTATTCATAATAAAAATTCCTAACAATCTAAGAATGGAGGGGAACTTCTTCAATTTGATAAAGGACATTTACAAAAAAAACCTACAGCAAAATTATACTGAATGGTGAGAAACTAGATGCTTTCCCACTAAGACTGAGAACGAGACAAGGCTATTCACTCCTACCGCTCCTATTCAGCATTGTACTGGAAGTTCTAGCTAATTCAGTAAGACAAGGAAAGAATGCCGGCATGGTGGCTCACGCCTGTATTCCCAGCACTTTGCGAAGCCAAGGTGGAAGAATCACTTGAGGCCAGGAGTTCAAGACCAGCCTGGCCAACATGGTGAAACCCTGTCTCTACTAAATATACAAAAATTAGCTAGCTAGGTGTGGTGGCACGTGTCTGTAATCCCAGCTGCTTGGGAGGCTGAGGCAGGAGAATCGCTTGAACCTGGGAGACAGAGGTTGCAGTGAGCCAAGATGGTGCCACTGCACTCCAGCCCAGGTGACAAAACAAGACTCTGTCTCAAAAAAAAAAAAAAAAAAAAAGAAAGAAAACATGCTGAGCACTGTAGCATATGCCTATAGTCCCAGATACTCAGGAGGCTGAGGCAGGAGTATTGCTTCAGTCCAAGAGTTTTTGGTATGATCGCACTACTGCACTTCAGCTTGGATGACAGAGTGAGACCCTCAAAACCAAAACAAAAGAAAAGAAAAACAATACCATTTACATTCTCATCCAAAAAAGGAAATACTTACATATAAATCTAACAAAATATGTACAAAATCTGTATGAGGGAAACCACAAAACTCTGATGAAAAAAATCAAAGGAGATCTAAATAAATGGAGATATTTCATGTACATGATAAAAAGACTCGATGTTGTCAAGAAGTCAGTTCTTCCCAACTTAGTCTTTAGATTCAACACAAACCAAATAAAAATCCCAGTAAGTTACTTTGTGGATATCAACAAAGTAATTCTAAAGCTTATATGTGCAGGTAAAAGATACAGAATATCCAACATAATGTTGAAGGGGAAAAAAAAATTGGAGGGCTGACACTATGCAATTGTAAGACTTACTATAAAGCTACAGTAATCAAAACACTGTGGAACTGGCAATAGACAAATAGATAATGGAACAGAATAGATACACAAATATAGTCAACTGATCTTCCACAAAGCTGCAAAGGCAATGCAATAAGGAAAAGATAGACTTTTCAACAAATAGTGCTGGGACAATTGGACAACCATATACAAATAAATGAATCGAGACACAGACCTTACACCTTTCACAAAAATTAGCATAAAAAGTATCATAGACCTGAATATAAAATTAAAACTATTAACCTACTAGAAGAAAACATAGGAGAAAATCTAGGTGATCTTGGGCTTGGTGATGACTTTTGTTTTTTAAAAGAAATTTTTTTTTTTGGATTATTTTTTGATTTAAAAAAAAAAAAAAAAAAATAATAAGCAGGCAGCACAGAGTTTCTATATACCCTGCACCTGGTTTCCCTTATAGTATGGTATGTTTGTTACAATTAAGGAACCAATATTGAAACATTATTATTAATTAATAGCTATACAGTAGTCAGATTTCCTGAATTTTTTATAATTTCAACTTTTATTTCAGATTCAGAGGGTACATGTGCAAGTTTGTTACATGGGTATGTTGCGTGATGCTGAGGTTTGGGATACAATTGTCCCATCACCCAGGTACTGAGCATAGTACCCAATAGTTAGTTTTTCAATCCTTGCCCTACTCCCTCCATCCCACCTCTTATAGTCCCCAGTGTCTATTGTTGACAGGTAATAACTTTTTAGATAAAACATCAAAGGCATGATCCATGAAAGAAAAAAAAGATAAGTTGAACTTCATTTGAATTTAAAACTTCTGCTCTGAGAAAAACACTGTTAAGAGAATAAAATAACAAATCACAGAGTGGGAAAAATTATTTGCAAATCACGTATCTGATAAAGGACTGGTATCCAAAAAATATATAGAATTGTTAAAGCTCAACAATAAGAAAACAAACAGCCCAATGAAAAATGGGCAAAAAAACTGAACAGCCAAAGCAATCCTAAGCAAAAAGAACAAAGCCAGAGGCATCACCTTACCCAACTTCAAACTATGCTACAAGGCTATAGTAACCAAAATAGCATGGTACTAATAAAGAAAAAAAAAAAAAAAAAAAAAAAAAAAAAAAAAAAAAAAAAAACAGACACATTGACCACTGGACCAGAATAGAGAGCCCAGAAATGAAGCCAAACACCTATAATCATCTGATCTTTGACAAAGTTGACAAAAATAACCAGTGGAGAAAAGACTCCCTATTCAATAAATGGTGCTCAGAAAACTGGCTGGCCACATGCAGAAGAATGAAACTGGACCCCTACCTATTACCACATACAAAAATTCACTCAAGATCTCAAACTACAAAATAGAAGAAAACCTAGGAAAACCTTTGTCAGCATCAGCACTGGCAAAGAATTTATGGCTAAGACCTCAAAAGCAATTGTAACAAAACAAAATTTGCAATTGGGACCTCATTAAACTAAAGAACTTCTGCACAGCAAAAGAAACTATCAACAGAGTAAATGGACAGCCTACAGAATGGGAGAAAATATTTGCATAATGTGCATCTGACAAAGGTCTAATCCTGAGTCTATAAGGAACTTAAATCAACATGCAAAAGCAAATAACCCATTAAAAAGTGGGCAAGGGAGGGGTGGAGCAAGATGGCCAAATAAAAGGCTTTACCAATTATCCCCCGCAACAAGGACACCAATTAAACAATTATGTACACACACACAGAAAGCACCTTCGTAAGGACCAAAAATCAGGCGAGCACTCACAGTACATGGTTTTAACTTCATATTGATGAAAGAGGCACTGCAAAGGGTAGGAAAGACAGTCTTGAATTGCAGATATGACCCCTCCTGTATGCCCTGGCAGCAGCCATGGGGCATGAAGAATCTGGGGGTTTGAAAGAGGGAGACCGCAGCGCTCGTGAGACATTCCATTGAACTCAGTGCTGCCCTATCACAGCAGAAAGCAAAATCAGGCTGAATTCAGCTGATTCCCACCCACAGAGGGAGTATTTAAATTAATCCTAGTGAGAGGGGAATCGCACATCCTAGTGGTTGGAACTTGAGTTCCCGCAAGCCTCTGCAACACAGGCTAAAATGCTCTGGGGCTCTAAATAAACTTGAAAGGCAGTCTAGGTCACAAGGACTGCAACACCTAGGTGAATCGTTGTGCAGAACTGGGCTCAGAGCCAGTGGACTGGGCAGGGGCACAAGACCTACTGAGACACCAGCTGGGAGGTTAAGGAACTGATTGCAACACCCCACCCTCAACCCCAGATTTCACAGCTTGTGGCTACAAAAGAGACCCATTCTGTCCACTTGAAGAGAGGAAAGGGAAGAGTGGGAAGGACTTTGTCTAGCATCTTGGATACCACCTCAGCCATAGCAGGATAAGGCACCAGGCAGATTCATGAGGCACCTGGATGATATTTTGAAACAACCTGGGGCAAAAGGAAACCTGCTGCCTTCAAGGGAAGGACACAGTGCTGGCATGACCCATCACCTGCTCAGTAAAGAGCCCTTGGACCTTGAATAACCAGCAGTTATACCCAGGTACTATGCCATTGGGCTTGGATGAGACTCAGACTAGCTGGCTTCAGGTAAGACTCAGTACATTCCCAGCTGTGATGGCTATGGGAAGAGACTCCTTTTACTTGAGAAAAGTGGAAGGAAAAGTAATGCAGACTTTATCTTGCAGCTTCGGTGAGGCTTGCAAATACTATCTTATAACCATTATGTTAAGCTGATAACAAGTTAACACTGTATACACAAACAAATGATCAAAAAGAAAACCAATAAAACTCTATTCCTTAACTTCATCTCCTGAGTTTTAACTTTTTGTTCTTTTATATCTATCTTATTGTACTATCTATGTCTTCAAAAGTTGTTGTAGTTATTATTTTTTTGATTTGCTCATTTTTAGTCTTTCTACTTAAGAGTAATTTACACACCACGATTACAGTTCTATAATATCCTGTCTTTTTCTGTGTACTTACTATTATCAGTGAGTTTCATACCTTCAGATGATTTATTCTTGCTCATTAACACCCTTTTCTTTCTGATTGAAGTACTCCCTTTAGCATTTCTTGTAGGAGAGATCTGGTGTTGATGAAATTCCTCAGCTATTGTTTGTCTGGAAAGTCTTTATTTCTCCTTTGTGTTTGAAGGATATTTTCACCAGATATACTATTCTAGGGTAAAAGTGTTTTTTGGTTTTTTTTTTTCCTTCAGCACTTTAAATATATCATACCACTCTCTCCTGACCTGTAAGGTTTCCACTGAAAAGTCTGCTGCCACACTATTTGAGCTCCATTGTATGTTGTTTCTTTTCTGTTTCTGCTTTTAGGATTCTTTCTTTATCATTGACCTTTCACAGTTTGATTACTATTTATTTATTTATTTATTTACTTATTTATTTATTTATTTTTGAGACGAAGTCTCGCTGTGTCACCCAGGCTGGAAGGCAGTGGCGCAATCTCGGCTCACTGCAAGCTCCGCCTCCCGGGTTCACGCGGTTCTCCTGCCTCAGCCTCCTGAGTAGCTGAGACTACAGGCGCCTGCCACCACACCCGGCTAATTGTGTGTGTGTGTGTGTGTGTGTGTGTGTGTGTGTGTGTGTGTGTGTGTGTGTTTAGTAGAGATGGGGTTTCACCGTGTTAGCCAGGATGGTCTCCGTCTCCTGACCTCGTGATCCTCCCGCCTCAGTCTCCCAAAGTGCTGGGATTACAGGCGTGAGCCACCACGCCAGGACCACAGTTTGATTATTAAATGCCTCGAGGTAATCTTCTTTGGGTCAAATCTGCTTGGTCTTCCATAACCTTTTTGCACTTAAATGTTGATATCTTTCTCTAGGTTTGGGAAGTTCTCATTATTTTCCCTTTGAATAAGCTTTCTACCTCTATCTCTGTCTCTTCCTCCTCTTTAAGGCCAATAACTCTTACATTTTTCCTTTTGAGGCTATTTTCTAGATCTTGTAAGTGTGCTTAATTGTTTTTCATTCTTTTTTCTTTCGTGTCCTCTGACTGTGTATTTTCAAATAGCCTGTCTTCAAACTCACTAATTCTTTCTTCTGCTTGATCAATTCTGCTGTGAAAGAGTCTGATGCCTTCTTCAGTATGCCAGTTGCATTTTTCAGCTCCACAATTTCTACTTTATTATTTTTAATTATTTTAATATATCTGATAAATGTATCTGATATAATTCTAAATTTCTTCTCTGTTAGCTTGAATTTATTTGCATTTCCTCAAAACAGCCATTTTGAATTCTCTGTGTGAAGGGTCACATATCTCTCTTGCTCCAGCATTGGTCCCTGGTGGCTTATTTAGTTCATTTGGTGTGGTTTTGTTTTCCTGGATGGTCTTGATATTTGTAGATGTTCATCTGTGAATGTTGAAGAGTTATGTATTTATTGTAGTCTTCGCAGTCTGGGTTTGTTTGTACCTGTCCTTCTTGGAAAGGCTTTTGAGATATTCAGAAGGACTTAGGTGTTGTCTCCTAAGCTCTATCTGCTTTAGGAGACACCCCAAGCCCAATAATTCTGTGATTTTTGCAGACTCATAGAGGTACCGCCTTGGTGATCTTGAATAAGAATCTGAAAGAATTCTCTGGATTACCAAGCAGAAATTCTTGTTCTCTTCCCTTACTTTCTCCCAAGCAAACAGAGACTCTCTCTCTGTTCTGAGCCACCTGGAGCTGGGGGTGGACTGACACAAGCACCCTCTGTGACCACCACCACTAGGACTGTGCTGGGTCAGATCTGAAGCCAGCACAACACTGGGTCTTACACAAGGCCTGCTGTAACCACTCCCTGGCTACCACCTATGTTCACAGTACCTGGGACTCCACAATCAATAGGTGGCAAAAGCAGCCAGGCCTGTGTCCTTCCCTTCAGGGTGGCGAGCTCCCCCCAGGCCCCAGGCAGGTCCAAAGGTGCTGTACAGGTGCCAGGGACTAGAGTCAAAAGCCTTAGAAGTCTACCTGGTGTTCTATTGTACTGCGGCTGAGCTGGCACTCAAATCACAAGATGCAGTTCTTCCCACTCTTCCCTCCCGTTTCCAAAGGCAGAGGAGCCTCACCCCATGGCCACCACAACTACAGGCCCACAGGGAGTACTGCCAGACTAGCACCAATGTTCCCTTAAGGCCCAAGGGCTCTTCAGTCAGCTTGTGGTGAATGCTGCCTGAATTGACTCTCCTTTCAGGGCAGTGGGCTCTGCTCTGGCCCAGGGCAGGTCCAGAAATGTCATCCAAGAGCCAGAGCCTATAATTGGGGACGCTGATAGTTGGCTTGGTGCTCTATGCCCCTGTGGGCAAGTTGGTATCTGAGGTGCAAGACAAAGTCCCCTTTACTTTTCCCTTTGCTTTTCTTAGGCAGGAGTCTTGCCCTGCAGCCACCAAAGCTGGGAATGTGCTGAGTCTCTCCTGAAGCCAGCAAGTATCAGAGACTCATCAAGACCTTCAATGTAGTACCGGGGTAATTCAAGGGCTCTTTGGTTAGCAGCTGATGAATGCCACCAGGACTGGGTTCTTCCTTTCAAGGTAGCATTTTCCCTTCTGGCCCAAGTTGTGTCTAGAAATGTCATCCACCATCTTGCTCTGCCCTCTCCTCAGTGTGGCCATTTTGGAAGGCAGTTTGACAGTTTCTTAGAAAGCTTATCATACTCTCATATGATCCAGTAATCATGCTACTTGTATTTATCCAAATAGGTTGAAAACTTGCATCCACAAAAAACCTGCACAAGTGTTTATAGCAGCATTATTCATAATTGCTCAAACTTCTAAGCAACCATGATGTCTTCCAATAGGTGAATTGATAAATACACTGTTATATCCATACAATGAAATATTATTCAGCACTAAAAAGAAATGAGCTATCAAGCCACAAAAAGATGTGGAGAAACTTTAAATGCGTATTGCTACATGAAAGAAGCCAATCTGAAAGGCTACGTACTGTATGATTCCAACTATACCACATTCTGGAAAAGGCAAAACTATGGTGACAATAAAAAATTCAGTGGTTACCAGGTGTTTGGGGGAAGAGAGAGAGGGATGAGTAGGTGGAGCACAGAGCATTTTTAGGGCAGTGTAACTATTCTGTATGATGCTGTAATAGTGGATACATATCATTATACATTCCTCAAAACCCATAGAATGTTCAACACAAAGAGTGAGCCTTAATATAAACTATAGACTTTAGTTAACAGTCTATCAACATTAGTTTGGGGTGGGGGAAAAGAAAAAAATACTAAATAAATAAAATTTAGTAATAACTTCATTGAATAAATTCTATTGTATGGCCTATCTATACAATAGAATATATTTTTAATTTTAATTTTTTACAAATAGAATATTTTGCAGCTATTAAAGGATGATACAGTATGGAAAGACAAAACTATAGGGACAGAAAACAGGTTAGTTGTTACTTAAGAACTAGGGGAGGATTGACTACAAAGGGGTAGCTTGAGGGAATTTGGGGGATCATGGAACTGTTTTGAATTGTGATTGTAGTAGTGATTATCCCACTGCATGTGTCTGTAAAAATTAATAGAACTGTACAATGAAAAATTATTTTTATTATGAGTAATTTTTTAAAGTAAATAAAAATAGGATGGGAAATTTTAGAAAGC
>NW_016821777.1:16551-19122 GCF_001698545.2 Rhinopithecus bieti | reverse complement strand
CCAGGTGTGATGGCTCATGCCTGTAATTCTAGCATTTTGGGAGGCTGAGGTGGGAGGATCACTTGAGGCCAGGGGTTCAAGACCAGCCTAGGCAACATGGCAAGACCCCATCTCTACAAAAATAAAAAATAAAGCAGTACCAATTTGAGAATTTTCTTCATTGCTCCCTTGTTTCACTGTCATTTTTTTTTTTTTACTTTATTCCTTTTTCTTTCTCTGGTTTTTCTCCAACTGTTTTATTTTCCGTTTTCTTTACATCTTTCCTTTTTTCTTCTCTACTTCCACTTCTCTTTACCCTTTCCTCCCATGTATCTTTCTCTCTGATTTCTCCTTTTCTGTATTATTCTCTTTACCCTGTGACTGTTGCATTACTGGACACTGGCAGTGAGAATAAATATTTTAAGTTAACGTCAATAGGGATATGTTAATAGAAGACATAACTATAATTTTGTTTCTTTGTGGGAGAAATATACACATTAAAATAAAAGGCCTATACTCTATTGCCATCTAATTGGAGCTTCTGTGCTGGCAGAAAATGCACTGGAAAAAAGATAAACCAAAACTACTTGATAAGAAAAGCATAGTAGGTAGGCCCAAATGTCCACCTTGCTCTTTATTAGAATTATCTAAATACAAAGATGAAAGCAATACTCTTCTCCAAGAAACAATCTCTGCATAAAGCCCCTTTGGCATCAAAGCTATGAACTTTACAGAAACCCAGAGTTTCTCAGATTGTGTGCCATATGGATAGTTTGACCTATTATGAGTTCTGATTGAGAGAAGAATGCAATATAAAAGCAGCTATTGGGTTTAAGCACAGTGTGGTGTGGTGGTTGCAATGATAGTCTTGAGTGCCTTTCTGAGTTAGGCACACTTTTATTATTTTGTTTTAGCTTTTAGTTTTTTGGGGTTTTTTTTGGTTTTATTTGGTTTTTTTTTTTTTTTTTTTTTTTTTTTTTTTTTTTTTTTTTTGGTTTTGGAATTTTTGAGACAGGATTTCACTCTATCACCCCAGCTGTAGTGCGGTGCTGTGACCATAGCTTACTGCAGCCTTGACCTCTCTGGCTCAAGTGATCCTCCTGCCTCAGCCTCCCCAAGTAGCTGGGACTACAGGTGCATGCCACCACTTCCAGCTAATTTTTTTACAATTTTTGTAGAGATGGGGTTTTCTTGTGTTGCCCAGGCTGGTCCCGAACTACTGGGCTCAAGTGATTCTCCTGCCTTGGCCTCCCAGAGTGTTGGGATTACTGCCGTGAGCCACTGTGCCCGGCCAGACACTCCTTAATTAACTCTTGCAGGCTGATAAGGTTTGGAAATCTCCATTGAATTTTAGGTTTATTTCCACCTCTGTTATTTTAATCTTACCTTAGGCTGTAGACAGCTGGAATGGGCTAGAAGACTTTTGGTGGTTTAAATCTTTTACAAGATGGTGATCTAGCCCTTTGGATGTTAGTGCACTGTGTGTGAGTATACATATTTATCACACGCAGTCACTGTCTTTGAAAGTGAGGGTGCATATCTTTCTCAGCTATCTCTTTCTTGTAAAGCCATTGAAGTAATGCCAAGATCTGAAGAAACCACATTCTGGTTCCAGGAAGTCAAAGGTTATTTCCTTGAAGGATTTGGCCTAACTAAAGACCTTCGAAAGTAGGGAGTAATAATAATGTAATTGTCCTGAGTGGCCCCAGTTATCCTCTGGGAAGTAGGCATTACTCCTGACTATCACCTCCCTGTATCTGGTAAAGAGAAAGAGAGGCATTTTTTTTTCATCACCTTTTATTTCAAGTTCTGGTGTACATGTGCAGGATGTGCAGATTTGTTACATATTTAAACATATGCCATGATGGTTTGCTGCACAGATCAACCTATTACCTAGATATTAAACCCAGCATCCATTAGCTATTCTTCCTGATGCACTCACTACCCCAAGAATGGCATTTTGAAGGCACTTGAGTTTACTGGCAATGTGTTCTTGGTTAGCCAGTGTGACTGGATGGCCAGGGCTTGACAAGAAGTAACATATCTTGACCATAGAAATTCAAGTTTTGGTTCACTTTCTCTTCTTCTTAAATCCCACCTTTAGACTGGTTTTCACTTTGCCCTCATTTCTCAGAGAACACAGAATACTTCCCAGGAAAAAAGGCTTATGCCATGCACAGTTCCATCCTGCTTCTTACTAAACCCATCTCTCTGGGATTGCTGGTGATTGGAATTCACATGGAACATTCTACTTTGAGCTTGGTAAAGCAGCTGGTTTTGTTAAGAAAACCAAAGAAAAGCTTTGGCCTCTGTTCCCACCTCCCATAGAGCCAAAAAGAAGCCCAGTCTGGGTAGAGCTGAAAGGGCATTTGAACACCATCTAGTTCCACTCCTCATGGTACAGATGGAAAATTCAAGCTCAAAGTTGAAAAAAGGAACTGGTTGAAGGTCACACAGTTAGATAATGGTTACCTTCTGACTTTGGAAGACTGTTCTTCCTCCCTAGTTGTATTAAGGAGGAATCTGACAGACATCTGTTTAAACTATTAACTCTGTGTGTGTGTGTGTGTGAACATGGTTTGATTTTAAACT
>NW_016821777.1:4631-16491 GCF_001698545.2 Rhinopithecus bieti | reverse complement strand
GGCATTTGAACACCATCTAGTTCCACTCCTCATGGTACAGATGGAAAATTCAAGCTCAAAGTTGAAAAAAGGAACTGGTTGAAGGTCACACAGTTAGATAATGGTTACCTTCTGACTTTGGAAGACTGTTCTTCCTCCCTAGTTGTATTAAGGAGGAATCTGACAGACATCTGTTTAAACTATTAACTCTGTGTGTGTGTGTGTGTGAACATGGTTTGATTTTTAAACTTTATTTGGGATGACTTTTGTACTTACAGAAAAGTTGCAAAGCTAGTACAAAGACTTCCAATATACCGTTTGCCCAGTTTCCCCTAATGTTATCATCTGTACATTACTATGGTACATTTACAAAAACTAAGAAACCAACACTGGTATATTACTCTTAACTAAACTCCAGACTTCATTCTTATTTCACCAGTTTTTCCATTAATGATCATTTTTCTAAAATACCAGAATCCAGTCCAAGATAATAATTGCATTTAATCATCATGTGTCCTTAGTCTTCTCTGGTCTGTGGCAGTTTCTCTGCTTTTCCATAACTGTAAGATTTTTAAGAGCACTGGTCAGGTATTTTGCAGAATGTCCCTCAATTTGTGGTAGTTCAATGTTTTTCTTATGATTGCACTGGGGTTATAGATTTTGGAGAAGAATCTCACAGAGGTAAAGTTCCATTTTCCTCACATTATTTCAAGGCGCACATATATAGTCTTTAACAAGACATCACTAGTAATTATCACTATTTAACTTTGGTCATTTGGTTCAGGTTGTGTTTGCCATGTTTTTGCAATGTAAAGCAACTACTTTTCCTTTTCATTCTGTATTCTTTGGAAGTAAGTCCAGCTCACACCCAAGCTCTACCTCCTTGAAAGGGGAATCTCTACATACAGTATTTAGAATTATTCTATTAGGACAATCTGTCTTTTCTCCACCATTTATGCATTTATTTAATCATTTATTTATATTGTATATGTGGGCTAATATTTATTTATTTTATACTTTGGGTTTTAATCTGATACTACCTTATCTATTTTGTTGCTCAAGTGCTCCTGCTGTAGCAATCAGGAATTATTTCAGGTTGGTTCCTGTGTCCCTTTAAACACATGCCCTCTTCCTTTTATCTTTTTAGCACTTGCTAATTTTCTGGTCCTGCAAGATAGTCTAGGCTCATCTTGTATTTTCCCTGACATAGCCCTAGAATGAACCATTTATCCAAAGGACTCTGGTTCCTTTTATTGGAAAATGGTATTTAGAAACCAAGATATAGGAGTGGTCATTGTTACCAAGTTATCATTGCTTCCAGACTTTCTCAGTGGACGTAACTGGGTAATATATGTTTGTTTATGTACTAACCTTTGTATACATATATATCTATAATCATTTGTGTGTCTATCCATTATGTGTGTGTGTATATATATGTGTGTATATATATGTATATATATTAAGCTAAACATGAGTTTATATTGATGTCTCTAACTCTAATCCAATACTACAGGGTTCATTCTAGCCTTCCTTTCTTTTTATCTGTAACTTCCCCCTATAACAATGACAAACCTAGCTTCCACTACCCACCATCCATTTACTTACTTGTTCAAACCCAACCAGTCTCACAATTGTTCATCTATACCACCATGACAACAGCTTTATCAACTACAGTACAGTGTTTATGTATGGTTATTTGTCTTTATTTTTATAGTTTCTAGCTAAAACACAATTTTTCAAAGTTAAATCAGCTTCGTACCCCCTTCCTCAGTGCACTTATGTCACACATTTGTAATACAGTTAATTTGTCACAGTCTGCATTCCATCATGAGATCCTCTGACATCTGGTTGATGTTTGAATTTGCATATGTTAAGGCTGATTCTTTGTAAATTACAGGTCTATAGGTTTTGACAAATACATAATGTCATGTGCTCACCACCCCAATACCATACAGAAGAGTTCCATCACTCTCAAAATTCCTCTGTAAATCCCCTTTGTTATCAACCAGTTCCCTGACCCCTAACACTCAGAAACTACTGATAAGTATCCCATCCCTATAGTTTTATATGTTCTAGAGTGTCATATGAATGGAATAATGTAATATGTAGTCTTTGGATATGGCTTCTGTCTCCTAGCAAAATGCATTTAAGACTCATTCATGTTGTGTGAATCAATAGCTCCTTTTATATAAGTAGTTCCTTTTAATCACTGAATAGTATTCCATTGTAAGAATACTTGTTTATCCATTCTCTTGTTGAAGGACAACTTGATTGTGTTTAGCTTTGAGAAATTATGAATGAAGTTGCTAGAAACATCCACTAGCAGGTTTTTGTGTGGATGTTAAGTTTTCAATTCACTTGGGTAAATACCTAGAAGTGCATTTGCTGTATCATATGGTAGGTCTAACTTTTAACACAATTCCTTTCCAAGAAGTCTGGGTTGCGTATGTATGTATGGTGCAGTGGGATATCTGTTCCTGAGCTGGACTGAAATAGTGATCATTCTCACACCACACTCCATGTGGATGGAAAATAGAATATCAATGGGATGTCTTCTTCTCCTACCTGGAAGATGAAGTTTCTGCAAATTACCATAAGATGGTGGGTTACTTGCTGGCACTCTGAGAGCTAGAAGTCTGGGAGATTGTGGGAGACTGTGAAAATCGTATTACTCTATCCCTTTCCCTTTTCTTGGCAAAGGGATATTCTAGCCACACTCAGGAAATAAAATACATGATTTCTGACTCCTAGCATGTACCTTTCTACTGCTTCAGGAAGTTAGGCTTGGGTTTCATGTTAACAAGCATCCTAACAGCTAAATTTGTGTAATGGCAAACTTTAGGTTAGATAATGAGTTTTGACCTGAAATGGGGTAAGCAACATCATGTCATGTTTGTGCCCCCTTGCTGACCTCATTGCAAAGTAAATTAAGCATAGAACCTTGATTTCTGGATTCTAATGCCAGCCATCTATTGTCCTTAGTCTCTTGGCCTCATATTCATCATCTGTAAAATAAGGATAATACCTGCCCATTCATGCTCACAGGGCTGTTGTCAGAGATCAACCTAAGATACATAATATGAAATATATTGAAAGACTTTATAAGATTAACATCATACAAATGTGAATGATAATTATTAATGATCAAACTAAATGGAATATGAAATACTATTCATATTAGGTGGCATCATACATTAATAAATCTGACTTAAAAATACAATCTGTTTACCTTGATCAGGAGAGGTAGATATTTAGTCTCTGAAGAGATGCAGTGTTTTCCTCAGAACTTAGTGGGTGGGTAATTTATTATTATCTACTTGTTTAATTGTTGGTGTAGCAGTTACAGAAAATACTTGATTCCAGTTTGAACTGATTTTATAGGGTAATTTCTCACCCTCATAAAATCCACATTATTTCAGTTTACCAAGTAAATACTGGCACATTCAGTAGATATTACTATTTTGGGTTCCAATTGGTACTCCTGATTGACTCTGGTGCTCCGGATCCAGATCCTTTGGTATGTACCAGGGGACAGCAAACCTCAATTATAAAGGTGGCTTTATCTTTAGCTTAGAAATCATCTGTAGTTGCTCTGGTTCAAAGCTTAAAAGAAGGTTTGAGGAGTGTACTCTGTCTTCCCAGCAGTGCAGAAACCAATAATCATCAAAACATTGTCACCATAACCATTGTCAGGTTTTTTTCAACTTTGCCCTTGCAGCTCAGCACAGCTCTCTAGCCAAAAGAGGTAAGCTGGGGAAAACAGAATCTACTCATTGTGATATTTTCAGCTTATTTATCTGCATTTAGAAAGTCTCAACCCTCCGGGCTCACCTGCCTGTCAGAGTCAAAAAGAAAGGCCTCATGTGTATGTGTGGGCCTGTATGTAAGAAGTAAGGCTTGAAGGCATCCTTGGCATCTGTCATGTGGAATGTGACACATGCAATGGCTTGTAATAGAGTCAGGGAATCATAGGATATGACCTGAGGTGGGAGGTCCAGTTTCTACCTTCATTTTACAGTTGGGGAAACTGAAACCCAGACCAAAAAGTAATAACTAATTAGCTAGGTAGGTCTTGCTTTATTATTACTGGTCATGGAGAGTGCATCTTAACAGTAGCCAAAGAAGGTATTGAACAAGTAGGGAAGGGACACTGTCATTCCCATAGCTTCAATCTTTTTTTTTTTTTTTTTTTTTTTTTTCTTTTGAGACGGAGTCTTGCTCCATCACCCAGGCTGGAGTGCAGCAGTGCGATCTTGGCTCACCACAACCTCCACCTCCCGGGTTCATGCCATTCTCCTGCCTCAGCCTCCCAAGTAGCTGGCACTACAGGTGCCCGCCACCACGCCTGGCTAATTTTGTTTTGTTTTTTGTATTTTAGTAGAGACGGCGTTTCACCGTGTTAACCAGGATGTTCTCAATCTCCTGACCTCGTGATCCGCCTGCCTCGGCCTCCCAAAGTGCTGGATTACAGGCGTGAGCCACTGTGCCCGGCCCATAGCTTCAATCTTTATCTTTCTCCAGTGGAAGGGGCTTAGCCTAACTGAAAACAGTTGATGTAATGTAGGGCATGGGAGGGACTAGTGATAGGGGTGTGTGTGTGTGTGTGTGTGTGTGTGTGTGTGTGTGTACAACCTTGTTTTCAGTTACCTACTTCTCTTTGGCCTCTAAATTCTACATGTTTTCCCCTTCTCCTGTCAGAATCATTTAGTAAATATGTGCCTTTTTGAGTTTGTAAGTGGAGGCTGGGTTAAAGAGTGTCCTTAGTTTAGGAATGTCGTGTGCTTATTTGGCTAGGTGTGTGTGATTGTGTGTGGGGGAATGTGTTGGATTCAGAATAGTAATAGTTCCTCAAAACTGGAGCTTTTTAATGAGGGAGAATGGTCTGCCTTTTTTCTTGCAGAGCCCAGCTTTATTAACTGGATGTGACATGCTGTGTGCTAGTCTGTGCCAGAAAGTATCTTTATAAGTAATTGATCTGCCTCTTCTTCCTTTCTCTTTAGATATTCCCTTCCATGTATGATAAAAACCAATCTTGGTGTGTTTATCTCTTTTTTAAGCATTTTATCAAGGGATTTTCTGGCTCTTAAAAGACAACTTCTATACCCACCCTCCACACTACACTGTACAACCAACCCAACATTCTCTGCGTAGACAGACAATCTTCTTTTCTGTGTGATATAAATCTATGAAAACTCCCACACGTTATAGTACAACTGGACTTGCTGATTCCAAACTCTGAGCAGAAAGACCCTCTAGGAAGCCATTGCCAATGATAAGATTGATTGCTACACTGGCAGATGTCTGCCCATTTCCCTCACTCAGTGGAAAATCTGGCCCACCGTGACAAAAAATAGCTCATCCCACGGCCTTGAAACCCACCGAATGAGATTTTAGTGTTGAGGATAAAAGCAAGGCTGTAGACTAACTCATTCATTTGCTTTAGTGTTCTCTATAATATATAAAGCATATATTTCATAAACACCAAATTTCATGAAAGGGGATTTTTTTTCAAAAGTTTTGTCTATTACCTTGTCTAAGCACAGTGTCTTCCTCCACCATTCCCAGGATATATGGCTTAGTCGGACAGACTACGCAGATGAATGTAGAGTGTTGAGTGACAAAGCCAGCCCTTTAGGCGTTTGGAGCACGGCAAGGCTATGTTGGCAAGGTCAGGTCAGAGAAGGCTATAAACTTTGCCTTTCATCTTTACCCTAATAATGCCGCTAAACAAACCCAACCAGGATCTTTCTCAAATCCATGTGTACAGTTTTATTTGTCAGAGACTAAGCAGAATGCCTGGGGAAGGCATGCATAATAGAACTAATCATTCTTTAAAGTGTAATTTTCCTTGCCTATGCATTCTTGTAGAGTGTCAGTAGAGCCCTGGACACCCTAAGATAGAAATGAACTATGCAATTGGGAATAAGTGGAGATAACTTGAATAAATTTTGTGTATTTCTTTAAGTTTTACATCCTCCTTTTTTTATATGGACTTTAGATATACAGTTAATGTCTGTCAGAGCTAAAAAGATACCTCTGATACCATTTTATCTACCCCTTAACCACAAAAAAAATTATATAGGGAGCAGTTTAGTATTGTAGAAAGAGCATGGGATTTGGAAAGAAGAAATGAATTCTACTTCCAGTTCAAGCCATTTGATCTCTCTGAAGCTCAGTTTCTTTATATGTAAAATGGAGGTGCTAATCCTCATAATGACATTGTAAAGCAGTGTACTGGTGGCCCCCAATACCATCCTCAGGTTCACTGATTTGCTAGAAGGACTCACAGGACTCAGAAATTGTTACAATCAGGCTACAATTTATTATATCAGAAGGATAGAAAGCAGGATCAATAATGGGAAAAGGTACATCAGTCGGAGCCTGGAGGATACCAGGTGCAAGCTTCCAAGAGTCTTCTCCCAATAGAGTCACATAGGTTGCACTTAATCCTCCAACAATGAAGTTCAGAAACATTTGCAAAGTGTTTTCTGCCAGGGAAGCTTACTTGAGCCTGAAACTCCAGGATTTTTATTGGGGTAACTAGTGACTGAAACTCCATATCCCTTGGAAAGAAAGCATGCATTCACCATAAATCATATTTTTTGCACAAGATACCTAGACAGGCTGTTACAGCATGGTTGACAGGGCATACACAATGCCCTTATCAGTTACTAGAATAGAGAACATTCTAAGACCTCAGTTCCCAGGAGCTGGCCAAGAACCAGTCACACAAGTGGGCCCTTCTAAAAATGTATACGATTTGAGCAACTCAAGACTGCTGGGTTAACTCTTTCTTTCACAGATAGGTATTAAATTATTGTATGTGTGTATATATATAAAAATTGCGTATACATACAGTATAAAGCAGTACATCAAATGTGAGGGTTTATTATACATATGAGTAAAGAGAGCTAGAGCTATTCTGGGGTGTGATTAAGTGCAGTAAAAATGGAAATATCTAAGACAACTCTCCAGGGCAATGAATGGGGAAGCTGTAAACAATCCCACTGAGGATTTTATTTTTCTCTATGATTTAGAGATAATTTCATCACCACTACCATTCTGTCCCTCATCAGTGTCACATTGTACTTTCTTATAGCTATATATTTCTTGGGGTTTTTGCATAAGCCAAATTGTTTCACTACCCACAGTGGAGTTTTGGCAAGGATGTGATCCTCTCAAGGAAAGTGCAGAATTGAGCCTTTGGAGAAGGCATAGACAGGTGCTTCCTAGAAAACCCTGAGCAAGTCCCAGTGAAAGACTATGGTTAATTATACTGTAATTGTGGTAACTAATACCAACAGTGAATTTTAGTCAGAATTGAATTTAAGTGAATGTATATGAACCTAAATACTATTGAAATATAATTTTGAGCTAAATACTGCACTAGATGCCCGGCCCAGCCTGATCATTTTATTAAAATTTGCCCTCTAAGGATGAAGGAAATGACTATAGAAAGGAAGCTCAGGCATTGTATGCTAGGATGTGGAGGGTAACATCCTGAGGAGGTGCACATACTTATACCTAAAACCGCTGAAAGCATTTGCCAAGGGTAGCCTGTGCTCTCTGAACTCAGGTGGTAATGGCACCAAGTAGACTGGAGAACAACTTGAGAAAGTGGGCATATCTTACAGATGGACAAGAAACCTCCTGATGGAACTTTGGTAATGAAGTATATGTTAATAGCATTTTAGCTGCTGTAAGCCTCTTTGTCTGCTTTATACCCTCAGAGCTACTGTAGCTCTCCCCCAACTCATGAATGGGGCTTAAGACAGCTGCCTTTATTCTGCATGTGAGCTAGCGCTGGCTCATTTGTCTTCCTGGTATGTTCTTTTACCCTTTCTCTTGTAGACATGTCAATGGTTCTCCTCAAATTGACCCTCTGCTGCCAGACTTTATTGAGCCCTATGTGAGACTTTTTCTAAGCCCTCTGCTCCAGGTGGCCCTAAAAACTTCATGTACAATGTAATGTAGGCTCTTTAATGTGCTAGCAGAAAATGACAGAGATTAAATTGTGGCCGTGCCATCAAGGCAACTCATTGCTTCTTTTGAAATAAAGTATTTGGCAGGTTTTGCCTAGAATTGAGGGATTGAATCACTCCTTTCCCTACCTTATCTTTTTTTAAAACAGCTCCTACACTTCATCCCATTTAAAATACTAGCCCTTGCATTTATATCACATTCTATACTTTTCTAACACTTTCTTATTTATTATTTTATTCTTACATATTATCGTTCGTGCTCCAAGGCCAAGCTCAGGCGCTGTTTTCTACAGAGAGATTAATTTTAACTTCCTCTGACCTCTTAAGGAACTTTCCATGATACTCTCATGGTGTTTAACCATTTTCCTATTTTATTCTAATTATTTGTATACATATCTCATTTATTAGACTCTAAGATCCTCAATGGCAAGATCTAGATAGGATTCATCAACAACTTACATATAGCAGACAAGCAATGAATAATGAAGATGAAATAGAAGAGAAAACAAACAAATGCTTGAAGCTTAGATAATTTTGCCTATCATTTACTCTGATTACTAGAAGACCTAGAACTTGAATCTTCTTCTAGTCCTGTACTGCTGTCTTAAATTCTCCACCACACTGCCTCCCTTACCCTGGCCAGATAGCATTTACTCTCCAGAAGGAAGGAAATTAGCTAAGTCTCTAATAATCAGGAAAGGATTTAAGGAGAAGGTAGACCTTGACAAATGAGTATAATGTCACTAGGTGAAATGCAGAGGGAAGAGTATTCCAGAGTTAGCAGTGAAAGCACATAAAGAGGGTGGGAGGAAGAACATGGTCTGTAGAGTAATGAGGGCAAGCCTAAGAACCAGGGCAGTGAGTAACCATACAGAAATGTTGGAATGTGATGTAGTAGGAAGTAAGGGCCCCATACAGAAGGCCTTATATGAGGGAAGGGTCTGTAGTAGGGAGGACTTAGGGCTTTCTGGTCTGCTGGCTCTTTTGGAAGTTTGAAATCATGGCAGGGACCTAAGACCCTGAACCTCCTGCCTCTTGATTTGGTCAACTCTGAATATGAAGTATATTTTATTAAGATAATCTAACTTCCTCACTAGCATTTAATGTTAGTTGCCAAATTTTCAAACCTGAGCTCAGAGGGAATTCTCTTGCAAGTTTGAAAGCGTTTCAGAACTCTCTTTCATGGTAATAAGGATTTTGCCTAGCCTAGAAGAAGTTGCCAACTCCTAGAGGTCTCTCTGGCACTCTAAATCAGAGGAGTTTAAAGTAAATGTAGCTCGTGAGAGAGAGGGTATGAGTCCTTAAACCACCCTCCCCTCATCCTTTTAAATCTCTGGGTTTATCCTCTGGGAAACACTGTCATTCATCTACCATTTGGTTCAGATCTCTCAGGTTCTTGCCTACCATGCAGCCCTTCAAATGTCTGTGTCATCTGGTTGGTTCCCTATATTGTGAGGACTTAACAAATTTTCAGTCAGTCATTCAGTCAGTCAGCTCCTGTCTTGCCCTCCAGAATATCAACTATTGAAAAACCACTGACCTCCACTAAACTAAGCTACACCACACCCTGGTAAGAGGGAAAATCTTAGTATAAATTTCACATACACCTAAGGCTTTCACATACACCTAAGGCTTCCCTCTTGTTCCTTCTCCCTCTTCTCCTCCTTCACCTCTCCCTCCACTCTTCCTCTGATCTCTCTCTTTCAAACATTCTTCTTATGGTTTGGTGTTCCATACCAACTGTACATTTGGCAATAGACAAAAATAAAAAACTCCTGCCCTCATCGATTTATGCCACTAACCTGATTCAATTCTCTCTAAAGGAGATCGTAGCAACCTCTCTCAATGTTCATTTCCAACCAGCATTCTCTTACTATTTCTCAGGAGAGCAGTGAAACTTTATCAAAGTCTACTTTGTAACGATGCCAAAAGCTGGCCTCTGAAAGCTAAAAGGAGAAGAGCTAGAATGTGGTAAGTGGGAGCTGGGCCCTAGCAACAGGACTGTGGGAGGCAGTGTGGAATAATGGAAGGACCATAGGTCTGAAGACCTCATTTTGGACTTAACAGTTGCCCAAACTTTACCTATATTCTCACACATTTATGTACCTTTAGCGTAAGGATAATCACTCATATTTGTCTCATCTGATAGTACCTATCACACAGCTCATGTTCAGGTGAGTCCCCAAGGCCCCCACTGTGCTATACTCTCCTTTCCCCGCCCAACTTCTCTACACCTTGGATTCAAGTCTTGTTTCTACCACTTCCTAGCCTTGAGGCTTTGGTAGGTTTCTTAACTCCTCTGACTGAGTTTGTTTCATCTTCCCTAAAAGAGATAATACATGCTTCATAGCTTTGTTGTACAGATAAAATAAAATAACAGATATGAAATATTTTATAGCCTATAAGGTGCTGTGAAAATGTTAAGATGGGGCCAGGCGCAGTGGCTCATGCCTATAATCACAGCACTTTGGGAGGCCAAGGCGGGCCGATTGCCTGAGCTCAGGAGTTAGAGACTAGTCTGGGCAACATAGCGAAACCCCATCTCCATAAAAATAACAAAAAATAAATAAAATTAGCCAGGCATAGTGGCACATGCCTGTAGTCCCAGGGGGGACTGAGGCAGAAAGATTGCTTGAGCCCAGGAGGTAAAGCCCTGTGAGCCATGTTCATGCCACTGTACTCCAGCCTGGGTGACAGAGCCAGACCCCATCTCTAAGAAAAACAAACAAACAAAGAGTAAGGTGGTTTTATCAGATTAGTCAAGAAATGTCAAAAGGCACACAATTTTTATTACATCCATGAACCATGCCTCCAACTAGATCATGTGGTATATATAGTTCCAGGCCTATTTAAAGACCCACATTTGCTTAGGTTCAGGTCATCTGAACACTGATTAAAGTTAACATTAGGAAAGACAAAAACCTAACCTTTATCTGTATTTGATACAAAGACCAGTAGCAATTACCTCACTTGAATATAGTTAGATTTTATTTTGCTTTGGTATTTTGGTGACGTTCCCAAATGAATGCCCAGGAATAATTACAGCAGACTGGCTTTGGCGGAGGAAGTATAAAAGGCAATTAGTAAAATGTAACAAATTTAAATGATAACTGAATCTACATCCCCCCCAGCCATTTCCAAGTATAAGCTATATAAATCTGTGTCCCATATTCACCAAAGGAAATATTTTTGAGGGAATCAAGCAGCAAGGATCTAGTGATCCCTTATGGTAGCCCAGCTATGTGCTTAGGGGCAGGATATGGTGGTAAATATAAAATCCTAAAAGCCTGCTTTCCAGGAGCTCATATTCTGGTTGGGTCTACAAAACAGAAAAATTAAGTTTTTTGTTAGAAGAAATGAAACAATCTAAGACAAAATAGCATCAGGCGTCAAATAGTGTGGAGCAAAAGGCATTCCAGAAAAGTGGAGATCAACGTGGGCTAGGCCTTGAAGGGTCAGCTTAAGAAAGAGGAAGAAGGAAGGGAGATCTTGCCTATGTTGGGAAAGTAAGGGCAGGAGCCTCTGAGTTGGAAATAACATATCAGGTGTTGTGCATGGTGCCACGTAAGACTGCTGAGATATGATAGAGCCAGATTATAGATGTCCCTGAAGGCCTGGCAAAGGAGACTGGATTGTATATGGTAAGCAGTGGTGACTCATTTTGAGTTCTTGAGCCAGGAGACTGCTGAGAAAGTAGTGTGTTAAAAAGCAGGCTGCAGGGTGAATTAGAACAGAGACAGACAACTACTACCAGAAACCCATTTGTTAGCTTTCATTGTAAGACGTGGTGGTAGTCATGGAAGAGGATGATTGAAAACAAGATATGGCCAAAGAAAAGAGAACAATAAGAACACTGGGGCTCAGAAGGTCAGATTACCTCTTTTTTTTTTTTTTTTTTT
>NW_016821777.1:0-3888 GCF_001698545.2 Rhinopithecus bieti | reverse complement strand
TATCTCATTGTGGTTTTGATTTGCATTTCTCTGATGGCGAGTGATGATGAGCATTTTTTCATGTGTCTGTTGGCTGTATGAATATCTTCTTTTGAGAAATGTCTGTTCATATCCTTTCCCCACTTTTTGATGGGGTTGTTTGTTTTTTTCTCGTATATTTGTTTGAGTTCTTTGTAGATTCTGGATATTAGCCCTTTGTCAGATGAGTAGGTTGCAAAAATTTTCTCCCATTCTGTAGGTTGCCTGTTCACTCTGATGGTAGTTTCTTTTCCTGTGCAAAAGCTCTTTAGTTTAATTAGATCCCATTTGTCAATTTTTGCTTTTGCTGCCGTTGCTTTTGGTGTTTTAGACATGAAGTCCTAATACCATAAAAACCCTAGAAGAAAATCTAGGTAGTACCATTCAGGACATAGGCATGGGCAAGGTCAGATTACCTCTTATTCAGTCAGTCAGAACTCTGGCATCATAGGTGATTTTAGTGAAAAACATGTCTATTTGTTGGAAACAAATTTTAACTTTAAATGGTTAGCTTATAGGCTTAAAATAAAAGTTCCCAGAGATGAATTGGTGAATGGCTTCTTAACTTGACCTGTTTGCAGCAGCAAGAATGTGCAAGAATCTTCTCCAGGCCTTGTCAGAGCTGGAGGACCCAGCATTTGTGCTAATGTGACTGGGTTAAAATGAAAGCCTCTGTTGTCTCTGAAAAGAAATTGAGGAAGTACTGTTAAAAGATGATGAGATCAGCCGGGCATGGTGGCTCACGCCCGTAATCCCAGCACTTTGGCAGGCTGAGGCGGGCGGATCACTTGAGGTCAGGGGTTCAAAACCAGCCTGGCCAACATGGTGAAACCCCAGCCAGGTGTGGTGGCATACAACTGTAATCCCAGCTACTCCAGAGATTGAGGCAGGAGAATCGCTTGAACCCGGGAGGTGGAGGTTGCAGTGAGACAAAATGTCTATTGTGAGACAAAATGTAATGTAATGTAAAAGTGAGACAAAAATGTCTATTGTGATTTGAACATATTGGCCTATAATGATGGTAAAGCTATGTGATTCTGAGCAAGTTACTTAAACTCTCTGAGAAACTTTAGAACTTCTCATTTATAATATAGTAATGCTAATTCCTACCTACTTCATAGGGTTTTTATAAGGGTTAAATGTATATCAACATAAAGTTTCTAGCTCACAGCAGGTAATCGCACCACTGCACACCAGCCTGGGCAAGAAAGCAAGATGAAAGAAAGAAAAAAGACAGAAAAGACAGAAGGAAGGAAAGAAGGGAGGGAGGGAGGAAGGAAGGAAGGAAGATAGGAAGATGAGATCCGTGGAGGAAGGAAAAGAGACTTTATTTTCAGAGGAAGATACAATCTGTAGATTGGGGAGCGCAACTTCAGGGAAAGTCAGAAGTACAAGCCCCACAGAAGGGACAGGGAGCTGGGGTCAGCTACAAATACATAATTGAGTTAGGTTGGGAAAATTCTGTGAATATTTATAAGAGGAATCAGGCACTATGCACAGTGGATAAACATGTATGTAACATGCATTTCATGTTCGCTTTGGGGTGAGGTTTTAGTATTAAAATGAGGTGGAATTTGGCTCTTTACATCTAAAGGTGAACTGTAGGACACAAAGTTCGTGCACAGTCTTTGTAAGCTGGTTGAAACTGGCTCGAGGTCTGCAGCTATTTATCAGTAAAAAATGTTTATAAGTCAGGTCCTCTGTCAAATCAGAGCTGTGGCAGGACTGCAAGGCAGGGGCTTGGGATAGAGGGTGGAGGTCAGTGGATTCAATAGGTTGGCATCAGACAGTCTATCTTGGTCAGCTGGGAAATTTTCCAGCTGTAGTTGTTTCAGTAATGCTTTTTGGGAGCTGGTTTCTGCTTAATTACAGGGGAAAAGCTTGTGGCACTTAATAACACAGAAATACTTAACTAAGCCCTAATCCTGCTGGCCATGAGATTCTGTTTTTGGTGTGTCTCATTTTAGCCACAGGGAGTCCATTTTATCTGTCTGTTGGGGCATATTTTAACAGTACACAAGACAAACTGAGCAAAACGCCAGCACAAAAAAGACTGTAAACTAAGGGGAAATTACTTGGAAGACAAGAGAAAAATATTGAAGTAGCAATGTGTTCTTAGTTACTCAGGAAACTGCTATTCACTTTGACGCACACATGCATCTCTTCCCTCCTTAAACTGCCTATGTGTGATTCGATAGTACAGTAGGGAAATTATATTTAACAGTAATTTATTGTCTATTTTTAAATATCTAGAAGAGAAAAATTGTAATGTTCCCAACACAAAGAAAATATAAATGTTTGAGGTGATGGATATCTCAATTACCCTGACTTGATCATTACACATTGTATACATGTATCAAAATATCACGTGTACCCCAAAAGTATGTACAACTATGATATATCAATTTTAAAAAATTTAGACAGGGTCAAAAATGTCTATTGTGACCTGAACATATTGGCCTATAATGATGGTAAAGCTGTGTGACTCTGAGCAAGTTACTTAAACTCTCTTGAGAAGCTTTAGAGCTTCTCATTTATAATATAGTAATGCTAATTCCTTCCTACTTCACGGGGTTTTTGTAAGGGTTAAATGTATATCAACATAAAGTTTCTAGCACACAGCAGGTAACTGATAAATGTTAATATCCTTATCATTAGAGGGGATAGGTCAACTTAGTGTTGGAACTTAAACTTGCACTTATTTAAAGGCAGCAAACATTTCCCCCAGCTTGTTTAAGTAGTTGCTAATGTGTAGAATTTAACCCAGCCACATCAGCAGCTGCTAAAATAGCAGCCTGGGTTTCAGTTTACTTGACTACATACAACTGGGCTAAGGTTATGTTGGAGAAATGGTCAGTAACTAGTATAACATATAACTGGTCCTGGGGAGATGCCATATTTTTAACCTTGAAAAGTCGACTCATTCTTTGTTATATAAGATAATCCCACTTTTTATTTTTTTTTTTATTTTTTATTTTATTTTTTTTTTTTTGAGACTGAGTTTTGCTCTTGTTGCCCAGGCTGGAGTGCAATGGTACAATCTCGGTTCACTGCAACCTCCACCTCCCAGGTTCGACCGATTCTCCTGCCTCAGCCTCCCAAGTAGCTGAGATTACAGGTGCCTGCCACCATGCACAGCTTATTTTTTGTATTTTTAGTAGAGACCGGGTTTCACCATGTTGGCCAAGCTGGTCTTGAACTCCTGACCTCAGGTGATCCATCCACCTGGGCCTCCCAAAGTGCTGGGATTACAGGTGTGAGCCACTGCACCCAGCCAAGATAATCCTACTTTCTAGGAATAAAGTGAGCCCACTCCTAAGGGTGATGTGACTCCAGTTTAACGCATTCATCTTCATCTCTGTATTTCCCCCATGGACCTTGATTATGGTGTAGCTTCACTTGGAAAAGCCCAAGAAGGAATGAAAGATACCACATGGGAGGCATTGGCAATGAGAGCTGTTTATTGCCATTCACCTGCAAACACTGTGCCGCCTGTTCATGAGTATCAGATACACAAACATTCTTCTATTTTATTTTCAGTTACCTTCAACCTTTAATCTTTCTTTTATACTTTAAGTTCTAGGGTACATGTGCACAACGTGCAGGTTTGTTACATATGTATGCATGTGCCATGTTGGTGTGCTGCACCCATTAACTCGTCATTTACATTAGGTATATCTCCTAATGCTATCCCTCCCCGCTCCCGCAACCCCACAACAGGCCCCGGTGTGTGATGTTCCCCAGCCTGTGTCTAAGTGTTCTCATTGTTCAATTCCCACCTATGGGTGAGAAGATGTGGTGTTTCGTTTTCTGCCCTTATGATAGTTTGCTCAGAATGATAGTTTCCAGCTTCATCCATGTCCCTACAAA
>NW_016821776.1:0-347 GCF_001698545.2 Rhinopithecus bieti | reverse complement strand
TTTTATCTGAAGGTTTTCCTTTATCACCATAGGCCTCAATGCACTCCAAAATATCCCTTTGCAGATTTCACAAAACAGTGTTAAGAAACTCCTCCATGAAAAGAAATGTGAAACTCTGTGAGATGAATTCACACACCACAATAAGTTTCTCAGAAAGCTTCTTTTTCGATTTTGTCTGAGGACATTTCCTTTGTCAACATAGGCTTCATTGCGATCCAAAATATACCTTCTCAGATTCCTCAAAAATAGTGCTATGAAACTGATCCATGAAAAGAATCACGCAATTCTGTGACATGAATTAACACACCACAAAGCGGTTTCACACAAAGCTTCTTTTTAGTTTTTTT
>NW_016821775.1:24744-30298 GCF_001698545.2 Rhinopithecus bieti | reverse complement strand
AAAAAAAAAAAAAAAAAAAAAAAACGTGGCACATACACACCTTGGATTACTACGCAGCCATGAAAACGGATGAGTTCATGTCCTTTGTAGGGGCATGGATGCATCTGGAAACCATCATTCTCAGCAAACTATCGCAAGGACAGAAAGTCAAACACTGCATGTTCTCACTCATAGATGGGAATTGAACAATGAGAACACTTGGACACAGGATGGGGAACATCACACACTGAGGCCTGTCTTGGGGAGGGATAGCAATAGGAGATATACCTAATGTAAAGGACGTGCTAATGGGTGCAGCACACCAACATGGCACATGTATACATATGTAACAAACCTGCACGTTGTGCACGTGTACCGTAGAACTTAAAGTATAATAATTTTTTTTAAAGAAGATGACCTTTAGATATCAATTTATCCAAAAACTTATGACCACTCTTCCAAAGGCACATTTTATCACCTGTTGTATTCCCATGTAGATGGGGATATATTTAGAAAGTAGGCAGGGCCGGCCACGGTGGCTCACGCTTGCAATCCCAGCACTTTGGCAAGCCAAGGTGGGTAGATCACTTGAGACCAGGAGTTCTGGAACAGCCTAGGCAACATGGCGAAACCTTGTCTCTACTGAAAATACAAAAATTAACTGGGTGTGGTGGCACATGTCTGTAATCCCAGCTACTCGGGAGGCTGAGGCTCAAGAATCACTTAAAATCAGGAAGCAGGGGTTGCAGTCAGCCGAAATGGGTGAGCTGCCCCCCCGCCTGGGGACAGACTGGGATTTTTTCTTAGAAAAAAAAAAAAAAAAAAAAAGAAAAGAAAAATGTAGGCACATGAGACTAGGAATAGTTATGAAGCCATAACTTTATTTTGATATTTTTCTTAAGAAGCAAAATATTTGCTGAATCTGCCTGCTCACCCCCAGAGCTGCTTATAAGTCAATAGTAACAAGGTTTCTCACTTATGAGATGTCTGTGTATGTTGATGTTTTGCATGAACCTTATATATAGATGATGTCTATGTATTGGAAGTTAGAGACAAAAAAGCAAAACCACAAGTATTTGGTATATAAATTAGATCAGTGGTCCTCAAAGCATGATTTGTGAACCCCTGGGGGTCTCAAGACATTTCATGTGATATGTGAGTTCAGAATTACTTTTATAATAATACCAAGACATCAGTAGCCATTTTTTAATCTTCATTCTCTAATAAGTACAGAATTTTCCAAAGGATACATGTCTTATAATGTAATTCTAATGTTAACATGTAACGTTCATATTATTACAATTTTAAAGAAATTTGTAAATATTCAAAATTTTATTAGTTTTACATTTTAATATTGTATATATTGATAGATACAACCCATATAAACAAAAGCTTTTGGAGTTTCTAAAAAGTTTTAAGAGTGTTAAGGGGCTCTAAGACTAAAAAGTGAAGAATCACTGGAATAGACCAAACTTGGTTCACAATGCACTTTTTTCATAATATAAAAGCAGTATGGTCTTTGTTTTAGTTGTAGTGACCTTGTAATAACCTTCTTCATTATGTGAGGTAGAAGAAGAAAGAGAAAGGTAACTAAGGTGAATCGTTATCCATTGCCATTGAAAAAGGAGCCATGTACAGACATCTCTGAGTCTACGTAGCTCTTCGTCTTGTTGGTCTCACTGAGAATTATATTTAAACACATGAACTGAACAATATTTAATTTGAGTTTAAGGCTTCCAAATATGAAACAATGTTTTCATATCTGATTAGTAAGTGCAAGTGACCACCAGCATACTAAAAGAGATGCCAGATTTTTCTTATATTTTCTTGTAGAAGAAAACAAAACTTCAAATGCTTTTCTAGTATTGCGTTAGCTGGTTAGATTTTGTGCCCATTGGTTTACTGATATTTGGGAAATGGTAAATGCCTTCTACATAATAAAGGAGTGGGCTCTGGCCTAAACAGATTGCAGGCAATTTTTTCATTATCACAGAATCAAAACAGACATCTGGTTCATTCCAAATGGGATTGCTCTCTCTTTTTAATGCTGATAAAATGTATTATCTGTGCTACTCATTTGTTATTTATTACATACTGCTTTTCAGACATAGTCATTTTTTCATGTCTAAATATCTAACCTTCATTCCTGATCTGTTAACTTCATGAGGGATCTTTGACAGATCAGCTTATTCTACAGACACCTTTACAGCAGATGAAAACAAGTTGTAAGTTTCCATTCACATTTCCCATTCCAACTTGAGGTACCTATAGTCTATAGTTGTTTGCTTGCTAGAACCCAAGCTTACTTAGACAGTAGTGGAAAAATGTAAAGCTTTCAAGTTAGAGTATTACGTGATAATGTGATGTGTTGCTTTACTCTGTTAAAGTTTTATTGTCATTACTTATCTATACTTACTAAATGAAAATTTTTGTTCTGCCTATACCATGAGATTCTGAAAAAAATAAGACTTTCTTGAAAAGATCTATTAAATGTAGTGATATTGCATCTTATAGGTATACTCAAGCAGTGCAGGTCCAAATCATTAAAGCCTGCTTAGTCACCACCTGTGGAAATAATTACATCACTGTTATAGATATTATTCTGCATTTAACTGTAGAACTCTAGCATGGTGCTTCATTTTATGAAACACCTAGTTCAATATGTTCCTAACCTAATTGGCCTATAAAATGAAACTAGCCTACTTTGGATACTTAGGATTGTTTCTGAGAATTAACCACACTGTGGATTATCCATGAGATAAAGCCTCCTCTCCAACACTACTCATAATCACTTCCAACAGGGAAGAGCTGGGCAAAGGTCAGAGGTCAAGTCTAAACAGAATGAGGTTTGTTTCTAAATAATACACTTCCCTGCCTATAAAAGTCACATCCAATTTCTTTACTATCTTCTGTAATTATATATATTCTCTCACTGTAGGATATTTTCAATTCTTTCCAGATAGAAGCTATGACTTACTAATCCTTGCAGTCCCCTCACTGTTCTTAATGTGTAAAATTTACTCAAAAATAAATGCTTAATCAAGTAAACATTTATTGTTGGTCTACTATGTGTAAGGTATTGCTCTGGGAATTGGGGGGAAGGATGGGAGAGACTACATTTGTAATCTTCTTCTAAATTAGTAGGAGAGATGAGAATGTATGTGATAATGCTTATGAGGTATTCTTTTCTTAGTGCTATAAAAGAGGTACATTTGTAAAATTTAGTCTATTGTTTTAGGTTAATAATGCTTCCTCTCTTTCATTAGTATCTGTAATGGAGAGTCAATGGTATGTGAAATTTCTAACCAATACAAGTGTACTGTTTCCATTTTAGGTGCCAACAATGAAAATTGAGGATGTCAGAATCTACCCTGATGTGTTCCAGAGAATGATGGCTGAAGTACAAGAAATGAGAGAGAAGCAGAGCAACATGGATGCCAAATTTGCAGAACTGAAGAAGTGCTTATTTTTATGAAGATTTCCAATGTTTGTTTCCAAAGTTTTTAAGTTTGATTGCCTCTGATTTTAGAAACTGAACTCTTGTTTTCCATGGCACTTCAGTGACTTTTATTTCTTTTAAGTAAAACTGCAGCACTGAATCAAATGCTTTAGTACTTGGACTGCTGTTCATATTCCAATGGCTTGGATCATGTAACTCTGGCTGACTAGTAGACCACTGTATAAATCAGAAATGAAGTCACCAGCATCCAAGATAGCCATTCAGATATGAATAATATAGCAGCTAGCAGTTTCTGACACTACAAAAACAGAAAAGGATGTTAAATGTATAGGATCTGAATTTAAGTACTCTAACCTACATTCCTGACTTATTTGCTAGTTCTTGGTGGCTTTAAGGATAATCCACGATTCCTTTCTCTGAAGATGTTTTTTAATTTTGTCTATAAAATGGATACTTTAATATATTTTTCAGTGCTTTATAAAGAACCATATAGTGTATAAAACAGCATACAATGACCCTAACATTAGGGTATTTGCTCAGGCAGTAGCATTCAAAGGCAAAATTTCTTTTTTTCAACTTTTATTTTAGATTCAGGGAGATACATGTGTAGGATTGTTACTTGGGTACATTTTGTGAGGCTAAGGTGTAGGGTATGAATAATCCCATCACTCAGGTACTGAGCATAGTACACAATAGTTGGGTTTATTTTTTCTATTTTAATTTTTATTGAGTAATACTCTGCAGTTAAAGAGCATACATTTAAGGTTTACAACATGATAATTTGGTACACACACATGTTTTAAAATTATCATAATCAAGCTAATTAATCCTTTTAATTCATAAACTTGGAATATCATTCCATGTATCTGCATTGTCTTTAATGTTCTTAATTATTTACATATATGTGTGTGTATATATATACATATATATGTATATATATATACACATACATATGTGTATATATATACATATATACACACACATATGTTACTTTAAGTTCTGGGATACATGTGCAGAATGTGCAAGTTTGTTACATAGCTATACATGTGCCATGGTGGTTTGCTGCACCTATTGAACTGTCCTCTAAGTTCCTTCTCCTCACCCTCCACACCACAATGGTCCCTGGCATATGTTGTTCCCCTCCCTGTGTCCATGTGTTCTCATTGTTCAACTCCCATTTATGAGTGAGAACATGCAGTGTTTTGTTTTCTGTTCCTGTGTCAGTTTGCTGAGGATGATGGCTTCCGGCTTTATCCATGTTCCTGCAAAGGACATGATCTCATTAATTTGTATGGCTGAATAGTATTTCATGGTGTATGGGTGTCATTTTCTTTATCCAGTCTATTATTGATGGGCATTTGGGTTACTTCCATGACATTGCTATTGTAAATAATGCTGCAATAAACATGTGTGTGCATGTGTCTTTATAGTAGAAAGATTTATATTCCTTTGATTTATATTCTAAATAACACTGCAATAAACATACGTGTGCATGTGTCTTTATAGTAGGATAATTTATATTCCTTTGACCTAGTAATGGGATTTCTGGGTCAAATGGTATTTCTGATTCTAGATCCTTTAGCAATTGCCACACTGTCTTCCACAATGGTTGAACTGATTTACATTTCCAAAAGTATTCCTATTTCTCCACAGCATCTGTTTTTTATTGACTTTTTAATAATTGCCATTCTGAGTGGTGTGAGATGGTATCTTGTGGTTTTGATTTGCATTTCTCTTATATCAGTGATTTTGAGATTTTTTCCCATATATTTGTTGGCTGCATAAATGCCTTCTTTTGAGAAGTGTCTGTTCATATCTTTTGCCCACTTTTGATGTTTTGTTGTTGTTGTTGTTGTTGTTGTTCTTGTAAATTTGTTTAAGTTTCTTGTAAATTCTGGATATTAGACCTTTGTCAGATGGGTAGATTGAAAAACTTTTCTCCCATTCTGTAAGTTGCCTGTTCACTCTGATGATAGTTTCTTTTGCTGAGCAGAAGCTCTTTAGTTTAATTAGATCCCATTTGTCAATTTTGACTTTTGTTGCAATTGCTTTTGTCATTTTCATCATGAAATCTTTGCCCATGCCTCTGTCCTAAATGGTATTGCCTAAGATTTC
>NW_016821775.1:20015-24188 GCF_001698545.2 Rhinopithecus bieti | reverse complement strand
CCTCTCTCATTTCCTCGAGCAGTGGTTTGTAGTTCTCCTTGATGAGGTCCTTCAAATCCCTTCTTAGCTGTATTCTCAGCTATGTTCTTTTTGTAGCAATTCTGAATGGGAGTTTATTCATGATATGGCTCTCTGCTTGTTTATTATTAGTGTAAAGGAATGCTTGTGACTTTTGCATATTAATTTTGTAACCTGAGACTTTGCTAAAGTTGCTTATTAGTTTAAGAAATTTTGGTGCTAAGATGAAGGGTTTTCTAAATATAAAATAATGTCATCTGCAAACAGAGACAATTTGACTTCCTCTCTTCCTATTTGAATACTCTTTACTCATTTGTGCGATTGCCCTGGCCAGAACTTCCAATAAGATGTTGAATAGGAATGTTGAGAAAGAGCATCCTTGCTTGCACTGATTTTCAAAGTGAATGCTTCCAGCTTTTGCTCAAGCAATCAATATGATATTGGCTGTGGGTTTGTCATAAAGAGTTCCCATTATTTTGAGATATGTTCCATCAATACATAGTTCATTGAGAGTTTTTAACATGAAGGGATGTTGAATTTTATCAAAGGCCTTTTCCACATCTATTGAGTTAATCATGTGGGTTTTGTCTTTGGTTCTGTTTATGTGATGGATTATGTTTATTGATATGCATATGTTGAACCAGACTCGCATCCCAGGGATGAAGCGAACTCAATCATGATGGACAAGTTTTTGGTGTGCTGCTAGTTCAATTTGCCAGTATTTTATTGAGGATATTCGCATCGATGTTTATCAGAGATATTGGCCTGAAGTGTTCTTTGTTGTGTCTCTTCCCGATTTTGGTATCAGGATGATGCTGGCTTCATAAAATGAGTTAGGGAGGAGTCCCTCCTTTTCAATTGTTTGTTTGGAATAGTTGCAGAAGGAGTGGTACCAGCTTTTCTTTGTACCTGTGGTAGAATTTGGCTTCGAATCTTCCCTCCTGGGCTTTTCTTTTTTTTTTTTTTTTTTTTTTTTTTTTTTTTTGGTTTGTAGGCTTTTAATTATTGCGTCAATTTCAGAACGTGTCCCAATAATTAGTTTTTCAATCCTTTCCCGTCTCCCCATCTCCTCCCTCTGGTAGCCTTCAGCTTCTATTGTTGCTGTCTTTATATCCGTGAGTACTCAACATTTAGCCCCCACTTATAAGTGAGAATATGTGGCTTTTTATTTTCTTTTCCTGTGTCAATTTGCTTAGGATAATGGCCTCCAGCTGAATTCATGTTGCTGCAAAGAATCTGATTTCATTCTTTCATGGCTGCATAGTATTTCATGGTGTATATGTAGCACATTTTCTTTATCTGGTTTACCATTGATGGGTACCTAGGTCAATTCAATGTATTCGCTATTGTGAATAGTGTGACCATGAACGCGTGAGTACATGACCTTTTGGAAGAACGATATGTTGTCTTGTAGATATACACTCAGTAATGGGATTGCTGGGTCAAATGGTTGTTTCCAGTTCTTTGAGAGGATTATGGCAGATGGGAGGGAGGGATTGTGGTATACTAGAGGAAGGACTCGATTGCAGCTCTTACTCGGATGAACAGAGCAGGGTGTGGAGGCCCACATCATGAATTTTTGCTCCAGAACAACGGGAGGAATAAATCAGGAAACACAAGAGGAATCACAGACCCTCTGAAGGAAGAGGATTGCTCCTTCAGGACCTGGGATACAAATACTGTGCTGGTATCCATGGTTGAGAGCCCCACAGATTGTTCACATCACAAGACTCTGTGCAGACAACCCCCAGTTCCAGTCCAGAGCTGGGTAGACTTGCTGCGTGGCTAGATCCAGAATAGAGATAACAATCGCTACAGCTTGGCTCTAAGGAAGCCACATCCATAGAAAAAGGGGGTGAGTACCACATCAAAAACACACCCTGTGAGACAAAGGAATCTGAACAACAGCCTTCAGCCCTAGACATTCCCTCTGACGAGCCTACCCAAATGAGAAAGAATGAGAAAACAACTCAAGTAACATGAAAAAACAAGGTTCATAACACCCCCCAAAAATCACACTAGCTCACCAGGAATGGATCCAAACCAGGAAGAAATCCCTGAATTACTTCAAAAGTAATTCAGGAGGTTAGTTATTAAGCTGATCAAGGAGGCACCAGAGAAGGGCAAAGCCCCATGGAAGAAAATTAAAAAAAAAAAATACAAGATGTGAAGGGGGAAATATTTAAAGAAACAGACAACATAAAGAAAAAACAATCAAAACTTCAGGAAACAATGGACCCAGTTATAGAAATGCAAAATGCTCTGGAAAGTCTCAACAATAAAATCTAACAAGTAGAAGAAAGAAATTCAGAGCTCAAAGGCAAGGTTTTCAAATTAACACAATCCAACGAACACAAAGGAAAAAAAGAATTAAAAAATGTGGAGAAAGCCTCCAAGAAGTCTGGGATTATGTTATATGACCAAATCTAAGAATAATTGGTATTCCTGAGGAATAAGAGAAATCTAAAAGTTTGGAAAACATATTTGGGGAATAATCAAGGAAAATTCCTTGGCCTTGTTAGAGACATAGACATCCAAAAACAAGAAAAACAAAGAAAACCTGGAAAATACATAGCAGAAAGATCATCACCTAATCACATTGTCATCAGATTGTCTAAAATTAAGATGAAGAAAATAATCTCAAGAGCTGTGAGACAAAAATACAAGGTTACAAAAAAAAAAAAATTACCAGATAAACAGTGGATTTCTCAGCAGAAACACTATGAGCTAGAAAGGATAGGGACTCTATTTCCAGGCTCCTCAAACAAAGCGATTATCAGCCAAAATTTTCTATCCAATACAGCTAAGCTTCACATATGATGAATTTGTTTTGTTTTCAGACAAACAAATGCTGAGAGAATTCACCCTTACCAAGCCACCACTACAAGAACTGCTGAAAGGAGCTCTATATCTTGAAACTAATTCTGGAAATATATCTAAGCAGAATGTCTTTAAAGCATAAATCACACAGGACCTATAAAACAAAATACAAGTTAAAAAACAAAACAAAAAAAAACAAGGTATACAGGCAACAAATAGCATGATTAATGGAATGGGACCTCACATCTCAATACTAACACTGAATGTAAATGGCCTAATTACTTCACTTAAAAGGTATACAATTGCAGAATGGATAAGAATTCACCAACCATCTGCTGTCTTCCAGAGAGTCACCTAACACATAAGGACGCACATAAACTTATGGTAAATGAGTGGAAAAATACATTTCATGCAAATGGACACCAAAAGTGAGCAGGGGTAGCTATTCTTACATCAGACAAAACAAACTTTAAAGCAACAGCTGTTAAAAAAGACAAAGGGGGACATTATATAATGATAAAAGGCCTTGTCCAACAGAAAAATATCACAATCCTAAACATATATGCACCTAACACAGGAGCTCCCAAATTTATGAAATAAATACTAATACACCTAAGAAATGAGATAAACAGCAACACACTACCAGTGGGGGACTTCAGTAATCCACTGACAGCAATAGACAGGTCATCAAGACAGAAAGACAACAAAGAAACAATGGATTTAAACTATACCGTGGAACAAATACAGATATATACAGAACATTCCATCCAACAACCCCAGAATATACATTCTATTCAACAGCGCATGGAACTTTCTCCACGATAGACCATATGATAGGCCACAAAATGAGCCTCAATAAATTTTTAAAAATTGAAATTATATCAAGCACTCTCTCAGACCACAGTGGAATAAAATTGGAAATCAACTCCAAAAGGAACCTTCAAAACCATGCAAATGCATAAAAATTAACCTGCTACTGAATGATTATTGGATCAAAAATGAAATCAAAATAAACATTAAAACATTCTTCAAACTTAACGACAATAGTGACACAACCTATCAAAACCTCTGAGATAAAGCAAAGGCGGTGCTAAAAGGAAAGGTCATAGTCCTAAAAGCCTATGTCAAAAAGTCTGAAAGAGCACAGATAATCTAAGGTCACGCCTTAAAGAACTAGAGAAACAAGAACAAACCAAACCCAAACCCAGCAGAAGAAAGGAAATAACTAAGATCAAAACAGAACGAATGAAATTGAAACAAAATAAAACAATACAAAAGATAAATGAGAAAAAAAGCTGATTCTTTGAAAAGATAAATAAAACCGACAGATCATAA
>NW_016821775.1:11836-18134 GCF_001698545.2 Rhinopithecus bieti | reverse complement strand
CAAAAAAGAATGCATTAATGGCATTCGCAGCAACTTGGATGAGATTGGAGACTATTATTCTAAGTGAAGTAACTCAGTAATGGAAAACCAAACATCGTATGTTCTCACTCATATGTGGGAACTAAGTTATGAGGATGCAAAGGTGTAAAAATGACACAGTGGATTTTGAGGACTTGGGGGTAAAGGGTGGGAAGGGGGTGAGGGATAAAAGACTACAAATGGGGTGCAGTGTATACTGCTCATGTGGTGAGTGCACCAGAATCTCACATATCACCACGAAAGATCTTACTTATGTGACCAAACACCACCTGTTCTTCAATAACCTATGGAAATTAAAAAAATAAAATAAAAAAAAGTAACTTCTTTGAGAAATCGCCAAACTGTTTTTCACAGTGGCTAAGCTAATTTACATTCCCACAAATAGTGTATAAGCATTCCTTTTTCTCCACAGCGTCGCAAATGCAAAATTTAAATGGCTAACCATTTCACAACAATTCCTGTGAGAAAAGGTTATAACCTATTATTTACCTTAGAGGAGACATGCATGCATTTGTTCTAATAAATGTTCATTATATTCAAATTAAACTTGGTCTCGCCTGTCAATCTTTCAATGAAGTACAAATGTATTTTTAATTGTATGAGTCTCTCTTTTGTAATTGATTTAACAAATTAAACTTTTCACATCCACAAGGAATAAAAAAGAGAGAGGGTGAAGTAGAAATATTTTTCTTGCCTTTTCAGCAACATTGAATATAAGCCAAGATTTTTATTGACATCAACCATGAGCCAACCCTTCATGTTAATTTTGGACATCAGTCTGTTGTTGAATGTTAACCATTACATACATATATATCATGTGTTTAATGATGCTCCAGTGGGTTCTGACTGGTTTTATAGGTAAACCAGACCAAAACCTTTGTCTATAGCAAACTAGATGGCCTTCAGAGTTTCCTTCTAGCCAAATATTGGTGATACTTTCCCACTGTGGAATTTGGATTATATTAGATCATACTTAAAGTTAATTCTATATATGAAGTTTGTAGTTTATTAATCTGATACAACATGTCTCTTTCCATATCCTTCAAAGGAAGTATAGATATGTTAGTTTGATATATACCCACTGGCCTAGAGACTTAGTTGTTCTCTCAGCCTTCTATGAAGTATTTTTCTACCCCTTTGATTGTTAGTAAAGAATCTGCATTTGTATTATCTTGGTTTGCAAAGATTCTTAAACTCTCAAGTTCAGGAGGTATTATTCTGTATTTCCAAAAATGTTACAGTGATACCTGTATGGACTATTGACTAATGGAAAGGTTAAAAGGAGTTAAATTTTAAGTTTGGAATAATCAGAGTAATGGGATAATTCTTATGAAGAAAATTAAAACTGTTAACTCATAGAGTTCAATATGTTATCAGATATATCTTCAAAATTCTATAGACATTTTTGTGTCTTGCTTCATTTTGACAATATGTAAATGTTGCTGGAAATATGCAACCTTTGCCTTGAAATAACAAACCTAATACAAAAGTACTGGAAGAAACAGCAGCTATTAACATAGGTGCCAGTTCAGTCTTTCGAAGTTTTTTATTCTTTCTTTTCTGTAAATTATTAATTATAGCTATTCTATAACATTCTTGGCTTAGATATAAAATAATTATAATATATAATCCCATGAAGGTCAAAAGAAAAACGTATTAATTTTCATTGTGCTTAGTTGTATCTCTTATAACATTCCTCTTTATTTGTTTCCTTAAATAATGAGCATCATGTCCTTATTGAAGTGTTCTCCATGGTTTGTTAGATTCTCCAGTTTATATTGAGTTTGACGAGTGGAAGTTATGTAGTAGACATGAATAGAAAAAGGTGAATTTACTGATTCTATGTATTTTATTGCTTATAGAAGCCCCCTCTATGCTCACATCCCATACTTCTTCTCTTTCCAAGTTTATTCTTATCTTTTAGATCAGAGCAGTTAGAGAGCATGTATAAATTGTGTGTCAGAATAAAGAAGATAGCTGCCAAGGAAAGCCAAACATATCATTAGTTCAGTATATATTGTGTTTTCTTTTGTTTTTATACTTTTAAAATGATAACAGGCTAACTTGCTGTGGCACGATCATGATAGGTGCACCCTAGTTGCTGGCTGTTGGTTGTAGGTTACTTTTGTCTGTATCCTTAAGGTGGTTCCAGCAATGTCTTTGATAACTAATATAGGAAAAATACCAGTTATTCTAAGGCTCCAAGGAGCCTAATAGAACTTACACCTCCCCTGGGATTCTCCTAGAATAAATTGGAAGAAACCCCTCAGCTCCAGCTTGCTAAAGCGCCATGGATCTTCCATACATGTTCTTTACACAAAAGATTAGACTGGCCAGAGGAACAAAACAATTTCACGTATGATTTCTGATATAATTAGGAGTTCCCAGTTCCATTTTTACTGGCCTCTCGCAACCTAAGATTGTAGGGTTTTTGTTTTAAGTCCTTAGAAGACAGAATATCTAACCATAAACAATTTTCTTGCAGGGTGCTATCTAGGTGTACCTCAGGCAGGAAGTCTTAAGTTATTGGTTTGACTCCTCAGACTTGATTAAGCAACTTAGAACCATTAGATAATAATTAATGGCTTATGTTTATTGAGTACTTATGATGTGCTGGATACTGTACTAAGTGCCTTACATGGATTGTCTTATTTAATTTTCAGTAAATATTTCTATCAGATAGGCTCTAATATTATTCTCATTTCATAAATGAGGGAATTGAGTTATGGCAAGTTTAACTGTTTTGTACAAGGTCACATAGTTAATATATGATAGACTCAAAAATCAAACCCAAGTAGTAGAGTCATTGACTACAGAGTTTTGCCTCCCATTTGAGTGGGCCCAACTTTCCACTTTTGATTTGTTTGGTAACTTTTAATTTTGATACAATTGAAATAGAACATTTATGAGAATTTTACAAAGGACTCCCATATAGCCTTTACCTAAATTCTCCAATTTTAACATTTTAATTACCATCTGTTTCTCTCTCTCTCTCCATCCTCTGCTGACACATACAAACACTTTTTTCTGAACTTTTTGAGAGTAAGTTGTAGACATGGTGCCTGTTTCCTCTAAACACGTTAACATGTGTTTTCTAATAACAATGATATATTCTTACATAACCACTGTACCATATCAAAATCAGGAAACTTAGCATTGACTTAATACTATGTCTTAATTCCTATTTCTAATCCCTATTTTCTAATTCCTAATCTACATTCAAATTTCAGCAATTTTTTTCACAAATATTATAGCCACAACCACATCCTCTCCCCTGTTTTCAATCTAGGGTTCAAGCCAGGATCATACACAACATTTTGTTGTTATGTCTCCTAATTCTCTTTTAATATAGGAGAGTTCCTCAGCCTGTGTTTGTCTTCCATGACTGCAATATTTTTGAGGAGTACAGGCCAGCATTTTTTGTAGGATGTTCCTCACTTTGAGTTTAGTGTGGTGTCATGGGTAGAATCACACTGTATGTTTTCAACAGTAATATAAAGAAGTGATGCTGTGTTCTTGCTGCATAATATCAGAGGCACCTGATGTCAGTTTGTCTCATTATTGGTGATATCAACTCTGATCATTTGTTTAAGGTGATATACTCCAAGTTTATCCACTCTTATTATTTTTTCTTTGTAATTAATATTAGTAGGGAGATACTTTTGAGTATTTACAAATATTCTATTCCTCAAAATTTTATTCTTTAATTTTAGCATGAATTGAGGACTCTTGACTGAATCATGTATTACTGTGATGGTTATACAACAGTAATTTTCTAGTTACATCATTCTTCTGTGTTTTTATTTTGCATTCTATCACAAGGAAGAGCTTTTCTTTCTTCCCTGTTTATTTATTTATACCAACATAGATTTATTGATTCTTATTTAACTCAAAGATTTATAATTCATTGCTAGAATATACCCATTGATAGATATATCCTCATTATTTTGAGCTTTTACTTTTGTCATAATAGGATGCTTCAGGCTCAATTTGTACTTTGCCTGCCTGGCCCTGGAATCAGGCATTACTCCCAGGAGGCTGGTTTTTCCCTTTGTTCTTCAGTTTTTTTCTTACCCAGTGTATACTTAAAACGCCAAGCTTTTAGAATGTCTTAATGTAGACACTCAGAAGCTAAAACATAGAGACAATTATAAATTGTCACTAATTCTTCTAAACCTCCCATTTAAATGCACTGGGTCTTTTTCTTTTTCCACTTTGATGGTGAGATCCTAAAATATTTGTTTAGTGAAAACATTTCTGAGAAAGGATGATTAAAATTTGGTTTTGTACAACAAAGTTGTCTGACCATTGCAGCATTCAGGAAGCTAATGGCAATAAAATGTGGGTCTCATTGCAGGTCATTACCAGTCACATCTGGGGCTTCAGCTTCCCAATGTGCTCATTAATATTTCCACATTCCAGCAGAGAAGATGCTGTAACATTCTGAGATAATATGGTGGAGGATGGGTAAAAAAAAATTCCCATGCTTGTTGCTATTTCTCATATCATTATTAAATATTCTCAATAGGAATCGCATCAAATATGACCTGAGAAAGACCTGATTATGAATGGGTACATAATCAAGTATCATTTCCTCTAAACTACTTAGATGGAAATATTTAAAAATAATCATGCACTTGTTGAAGACAAAAATAAAAGTCTCCTTGACAGTGTCTTACCTATTTGAAAGATGAATCCACAAACTTAGTTTCATCTATCAACCCAGCAGATAGAGACAATGGGTAAGCAGTCTTGTTGGCAATGTGTTGGTAATTTAATAGGGGCTACAGCTATGTTAAAATATGAGGGCATATCTTATTTTTAACTAAACAAATAGTGCTTTCCTTCAGTTACGAAAATAATATCATTGGTACTCTGCCAGTATATTATGCATTTGAGTTTTTTTCTTAGTGGTGGCAATGGTACTGCTCTCTATATTCTTGCTCAGTTCCCTTTATGACCACCAAAACATACTTGCAAAATAACTAGTCTGACCTGTTATTTTGTGGCTACAGAATAGAACAATGACAATCAGCCCTTAAAAATACATTCAGTAGTATGATGACTGAATAAATAAGATATTAAAACAAAGTTTACTTAGTATAAAATATAGGCATAAAATTAACACTTTTGCAATATGTAAACAATACCTAGTTAAAATTCTAGCAAAACAATCCATTCCCCAAAACAACAAAATTTAAACTAGCAAATACTATAAACGTAATAAGAAATACAGAGTAACTATTTGGGAAAAAACTGGTCTGCAAATTTGAGATTTTCTATACATGTTAAAGGAAACAGGAGAATAAACATGTATATCATTTTCAAGTGTATTTTATGGATGGCAGATATTTGGGTATCTTCTGAGGAGAGTTACCTGTTAAGACGTCTATGTTTTATTGATGTCTATTTGGGTAGAAGGAAAGGCCAAGTGAAGAATCATTAAGTCTGGTGAGGGAAGGTGGAAGTTTTAAAAAAGGAAATCTGAGAAGGACATGGCTGGAGAAGACTTCCAGTGGAAGATCATTTAGGAGGCAGAATATTCTGAAATATCTTTTGAGGGTATACGGGGGAAACCTGAAGAGCTAGAATCCTTTGGGAGAGATAACGTGTTTGAGGGAACAGTAATTACAGGTGTAAGTAGGAGTATCCTAGCACCTGGGTACTATAAAGAGAAGCGAGCCATTGAATCAATTGTATCTGGGAGCTGAGGTGTTTAAGAAGCAAGACAATGGGAATGACGTATTTTTGGAGAAGGAGGTATGAATGGTAAACTTCTGTTCATAAATTAAATTTTTGCAGATACTGACTGCTAAAGCCAACAGCATAAAAGCCATCTACCTGGGTGTTGGCCCAGGAGAGTGGCATACATGTGTTGTCTTCATCACATCCATCAACTGAACAGAGGTGCAGAATGATAACAACAGGCACATCTGAAAAACAGTGCACCAGAAAAGCTTTCCTAAAGGCACCAGAGAGAAAGAAGTTAGTGGCTCTCAGACTTTATGACATCTAGAATGTTGTAATAAATGGTATTTGTTTTTTAATTTTATTTTTATTGATACATAACAGAGGTATATATTTTTGGAGTACCTACGGCAATTTAATAAATTCATATCACTTGTAAAGATCAAATCAGTGTAATTGGGATATCCATTATTTTAAATATTTTTCTTTATGCTAAGAACTTTTGAATTATTCTCTTCTATGTATTTTTTAATCCTCATTCTTAGACAGAATTTTTTTTTTTTTTTTTTTT
>NW_016821775.1:5552-9872 GCF_001698545.2 Rhinopithecus bieti | reverse complement strand
TTTTTTTTTTTTTTTTTCCGTTAAATTGAAGTAATAGAGTTGTTGTCCTGTGAGAATATTTGGACATGGTATTATATAATATGCAAATAAAATGAAAGGAGAATTTGTGGGCACATTATTGTTTAGTTGACCTAAACACTGCAAATCATCTGTTGATATTATGTAACTAATAGATACGCTACAGACCATATAATTTGAGCTCTTGCAACATGTAGGATTAATATTTTCCTGCATTGATTATTTCTCAGGAAATACCCTGAAATATCAGTTCAGGATGTACCTATGAGTGAAGATTCACTGGCCATTGGTTTGGATTTGGTCTTACCAGATTTCTAAGAACTAATGATCCAGGAATTATTTGGAGAGGCAACTATAAATACTTCTTTGGAGTTGGTGTTTTCTCCTTTTCATGTCAATGCTCCAATCTTGATTGAAGACAACCAGATACTCAATCTAATGTTATAATGAACAGGTACAAAATCTATTTCTTCTTTAACCTAGGGGTTCTCCACATGCTTTTAAAAGGAATGCTTGCTTTGTAATTTTTTTCATAATCTGGAAATCACTTTGGATAGAGTGGAAGAAAGGCAGGAATATATCAACAGAAGTTTGTAGAGACTTTGAAGGGTACCTCTGTGTACTCTTTCACTTTCCTTTCTGAGAAACCAAGAAACATTATTTACGATGGTGATGGGGATTTGGAAACCCAAGTATAAAGCTAGTGAACCTCTGAGCTGAGAAGTAGTGTAATTCTATGATACCTCCCTGAATGTACATTTGAATATTGATTCAATGTTTACTTTGAAACCTTAAACAATCAGACCTTTTTTAGGAGAAAACTAAATTATGATTAATATCTTATACTGGGTCTTAGCTCTGATGTATGATTTGTGTTTCTGAAGAAATCTGGATATTGATTTTCAGGCATATTCTTCTGAGGTTAGAAAATTACTTGTGGCCAGATACAGTGACTCATGCCTGTTATCCCAGCAGTTTGGGAGGCCAAGGCAGAAGGATTGCTTGAGTTCAGGAGTTTGAGACCAACCTGGGCATGACAAAATGCTGACTCTACTAAAAACACAAAAATTAGCTGGACGTGGTGGTGTGCATGTGTAGCCCCAACTACCCAGGAGGCTGAGGTGTGAGAATTGCTTGAGCCCGGGGAGATCAAGGGAAGGGTTCTTGTTAGTCCAAAGTGTAATATTATAATATTATAGTGAGGGGAACAAAACATAATTAAGGAAACTTTTCCCCTGTACTTGCACTCCCACATATTATCATTGTTTCTCATATACCACAGATGCACTCTTTGATAATATATTTGGTATTCGTTCTTTTGCAATCTTCTAAAAATTAAAGCCAGGCATTGGTAATGTAAAATACCTCCTCCTCCCATCTTATATCTGAAATTAACTCTGTAAGTAGGGTGAAACCTCCTGCTTGGCACAAAACTATAGGAAGAAAAATAAAAGTTGTCTTCATTTCCTGAAACTAGGAGGTTGTGGGTGCTTCAGCAGAAATACTACTAAATTGGAGCCACAAAGTCACTATTGTCAGCAAACCTCTACCCATGAAAACCTTGAGTAGCATGTGGAGGAAGGGAGTCTGCCTGAATTTCACCTTCATCAGCAGTGCTTGCATTTGTCTGCTTACATGCTTTATCATTTTATTCCCTGCTACTGATCCTCATTTACTGCCCAACCCCAGTGAGAAAAGCTTCCTGAGAAACACACCCAAAACTCTTTCCCTCTTCCAACATGGTGGCCTCAGCAAAAAAGAAGAAGAAGGGGAAGACTATCTTCCTAACAGACTTTCTGGCTGAGGATGGGAGGACTGGTAGAGGAAGCGCCTATGTTTCCAAACCAGTCCCCTGGGCTGATGAAACAGATGACCTGGAAGGAGATGTTTCAACAACTTGGCACAGTAATGATGGTGATGTGTATAGGTCGCCTTCAATTGACCGTTCCATCCTTCCCACTGCTCCACGGGCTACTCGGGAACCCAATATCGACCAGAGCCGTCTTCCTAAATCACCACCTTACACTGCTTTTCTAGGGAACCTATCCTATGATATGACAGAAGAATCAATTAAGGAACTCTTTTGAGGATTAAATATCAGTGCAGTGCCTTTGCTAAGTGAACCCAGCAATCCAGAGAGGTTGAAAGGTTTTGATTATGCTGAAATTGAGGACCTGGATTCCCTGCTCAGTTCCATGAGTCTCAATGAAGAGTCTCTAGATAACAGGAAAATTCAAGTGGACGTTGCTGATCAAGCACAGGGGAAAGACAGGGAGGATCGTTCTTTTGGCCATGATAGAAATCGGGATTCTGACAAAACAGATACAGACTGGAGGACTCCTCCTGGCACAGACAGCTTTGATGACTACCAGCCTAGAAGAGGTGATAATAGCTTTGGAGACTAGTATCGAGATCGTTATGATTCAGACAGGTATCACGATGGGTATCGGGATGGGTAACGGTATGGCCCACACTGGGATATGCATTGATACGGCAGCCGGGATGGCTATAATGACGGAGGCAGCAGAGACTATGACAGAGGCTATGATTCTCGGATAGGCAGTGGCAGAAGAGCATTTGGCAGTGGGTGCGGCAGAGATGATGACTACAGAGGAGACAGGAATAGCTATGAAGACCGATACGACAGACAGGATGATCAGTCATGGAGCTCCAGAGATGATTACTCTCGGGATGATTATATGCGTGATGATAGAGGTCTCTCCCAAAGACCCAAACTGAATCTAAAGCCTCGGAGTACTCCTAAGGAAGATGATTCCTCTGCTAGTACCTCCCAGTCCAGTAAAGGTGCTTCTATCTTTGGAGGGGCAAAGCATGTTGACACAGCTACTACAGAAAGAGAAGTAGAAGAACAGCTACAGAAGGAACACGAGAAGTTGCAGCGTTAGCTGGATGAGCCAAAACTAGAACGACAGCCTCGGGAGAGACACCCAAGCTGACAAAGTGAAGAAACTCAGGAACGGGAACAGTCTAGGACAGGAAGTGAGTCATCGCAGACTGGGACCTCTGCCACATCCGGCAGAAATGCAAGAAGGAGAGAGAGTGAGAAGTCACTAGAAAATGAAACACTCCATAAGGAGGAAGATTGTCAGTCTCTAACTTCTAAACCTCCCAAACCTGATAAGCCCCTAAAGGTAAAGCCAGCCCCTTCACCCAAGGAGAATGGTTGGGTGAAGTGAAGTTCTAAACCTCCTGCTCCATCTCAGAGCTCAGACACAGAGCAGCAATCCCCTACAACTGGTGGGGTAAAGTAGCTCCAGCTCAACCAGCTGAGTAAGGACTAGCAAGGAAAGATGAAAAGGAAGTAGATGGGATGAATGTCCCAAAAGGCCAAACTGGGAACTCTAGCCATGGTCCAGGAGATGGAGGGAACAAAGACCACTGGAAGGAGTCAGATAGGAAAGATGGCAAAAAGGATAAAGACTCCAGATCTGCACCTGAGTCAAAAAAACCTGAGGAAAATCCAGCTTCCAAGTTTAGTTCTGCAAGGAAGTGTGCTGCTCTCTCCATTGATGGTGAAGATGAAAACGAGGGAGATGATTAAGCCGAAGAGACCTCGACATCCTGTGCTTTATCCTAGTTTATCTCCACCCTGGAACATTCGAGAGCAAATGAAACCTCTATCCAGACAAGACAAAATAAATCTCACCATCTCCTGGAGATCTTTACTACCTTATTTATTTCATTTTTTTTAAAAAAAGGAAATTATTTTGCATGCTGCTGCAGCCTTTAAACTGCTGAAATAATTGGAGAATCGCCAATATAGCCAGGGAGAAAGAGACTAGAGATTTTAGTGGAAAATTGTGGTGCGTTATGTCACCATGCAGTTGCCAGTGTGATGTGAGTGCCAAGGGGCCTCAATTTAGCAGAAATGGTAATGACAGTGATGTAAGGTCTGGAATCTGGTTGGGCAGTAGGGGAGGGAGGTATAAGGAAAAGTGTGAGATTTCTATTGTTTAGTTTTTATCCTATTGTGGTGTATATGAATTCTCAAACATTATCTGAATAAATTTTCCACTCTTGGAAAGGTAGATTTAGCCTCAGTTTGTTTTAGTCTCCAGGAGGATGCCAGCAGCTCCTCCTATTTAATTCTGAGTTTAGGGGCCAACCTAGGGGGAATTCCTTAATTTCTTCTTTTTTACGCCCATGAGTTAGGAGTGAGTCTATAGGCCATGAAGAATAGGACTGCATTCGATCAAAATAAAGAGGAAAATCATGGTTTGAAAAGAAGCTTTTGGGAGGTGATGAGTCATTTTGCACCAGGTAATAGGGGAAAATTTTGTG
>NW_016821775.1:0-1740 GCF_001698545.2 Rhinopithecus bieti | reverse complement strand
CTCCCCAGGTCTTGTGGCTCTCATCTACTGATGAGATTCAGACTGAGTGCTGTTCATTAAGAGGAATACAGTCATTTCAAAGCCTAGGCTGCATATATATATATATATATATATAATCTCATAGATAGAAGGACCCTAGAGGTCATTTGGACTAGCCAGTTACGTTGTTGGAATATCTCACATTTCACTTCTGATTGGGGACAGTGAAGTGATTTATCATCTTTACCTGGCACCACGTAGGCAAAAAGGCATCTTGTGGGCTGAAAGTTTTCCCAGGTTGAAGAGTACTTCCTATTCAGGATTCCTAGGGAACAGAGTAATCTGGTTTTGCCTTTATCTTTCTTTTCTGGACCTCTTCAGTTTGAAAACTCTGGTATTTTATTCGACTGTGGTCCACTCTGGCTAAATTATAACAAGTTAATTACATACTGAAATCTTCTGAATAGCAGTAAGCTTTATAGTCTGGAAGTGAAATATCTATAACTGGAAAATACTATATGGTTTGTGTTTTCTTGGTTAAGGACCTGCAATAATCTATGACATTTATTGTTGTGGTATTTTCTCAAAGATTGTCTCCTGGCTGCTAGATTACCATTTTTTCAATTCACCTTCATCCTGCTGGCAGCAGTGCTTGTTGATTCCCCAACCCTCTGCTTTTCATTTACAGGATGAGATGCACAGGCTCTGTATTGAAGCTAATCTGGCAGAGCTAGTCATTGCTATGTAGGAAGAAAGTGAATTATGACTCTTATCATGTCAGTGAGGTAAGCCTATTTTGAGACTTTACTGTACTTGTATATATTATTGCAAAAGAAAATGGTATATGACCACTGACCCTGAGGATATTATTCATCTGGAATTCAAGAATACTTGAATTCTTATCTCGGCTTTTCTACTGATTTTGTGTACATGATGTTTCTGTCTTGGCGTTCTGAACTAAAATGGAAGAAGTTATTATATCCCTCTTTCCCATAGTAATATCACAATTTATTTGTCATGTGGTGTTTTCCTTTGCTCCAATCACTTAAAATTGTCAATATGAAATTACCCATTGTGTAGAATTGTAATGCTTTAGTAATAGTTCTTCATGTATCCAAACTTCCTCTTCTTGTTGTATTATCCCTCAATATTGTGTACAAAGCCTTTTCTCCTTAAGTAACCTAAGGCTTAGAATTTAAATTATGGTATTTAGAGGATTTTCTTTATAATTCTTTCTCTTTTTTTTCTTTTAGCCAGTCAGTTCTGAACTTCCAAGTTTGGTGACAAAGGAAGCTGAAACTTGACTCAACATGAATGTCATGGCAGAAATAGATGTGTAAGATCCATTTTCTACTCTTCTTTACTGCTTTTTTATATACCACCTAGTTGTAAGGCCCTGTATTGTACCTGTACAATGAAGATTGAGGTAATAGCAGGTTATTTGCCGAATAACGTTTCAGTTAAGTGAATGAAGTCAGATGACTTATGGTATGCTTTGGCCAGGCGCGGTGGCTCATGCCTGTAATCCCAGCTCTCAGGGAGGCAGAGGCGGGAGGATAGCTTGAGCCCAGGAGTTCGAGACCTGCCTGGGTAATACAGCGAGACCCCGTTCTCCACAAAAGGAAAAAAAAAAAAAAAAAAAAAAAATAAGCGCGACTTATGGTATGCCATTCATATCTTCTTATTACTCTAGTCATGCTTTTTCTCCTCTGTCTTAATATTGACTAATTAAATTCTAGTCTAAATTAGTAAAATTTTTTT
>NW_016821774.1:0-1402 GCF_001698545.2 Rhinopithecus bieti | reverse complement strand
AAACATGTTTAATTCTTAGAAGAGGTTTATATAGTTAAAAGCTGGATGCATCTTATACTGTATGAGTTTTGACATTATTTTGGAAAGCTATCTTTTATTAAAAGAAATAAGTTTCAACAATATCAAGGCATTGTTACTGCATTCTAGGAAATGATTGCGAAATGGGATTTTAGTTAAACTAAGGTTACCATTTAACTAAAAATCCCCTCTACGTTAAATGGAACAGCCTAGGGCAAGGACATAGATGCATAAGCTGTGGGAATATGTGGCCCAAAACCCTCTCATGAGTGAACAATTATATTGCTTGCCACTCACAAGTTATTTCTTCTTAGAAATATAGCACTTACCAACCACAAATCTTTAATATAGTAAACATAGTGTCAACTCCAAAGTTGAAAGAGAGGTCAGAAATCATAAAGTTAAAAGTTATTGCCTCTGGCATCCTAGCCGACTACGTAACCTGAACACCGTTTGAGTGAAAAAAGTACAACAAAAAATGCTGGAAAAATATTTTTAAATAAAATAAATGTAAGCTAAAGCCCAGAGGAAAAATACATTGAGAGATAGCTTTAAATTTGATAATATCTGACAAATGTGTGAACTTGAACTTTGATTTTCCAACTCTTTCAAGACTTGTGGAAGAATAGGCAAAGCACAAGGGTCATCCAATTTGGTGTGTCTAATAGGAAATACTTCCAACATAAAGCTGGGGTTCCCAGCAGCTACACCTTCAAAGTAAGAATATACTAGAAGTAAATCTGCTTTCCTCCCTCTGCACCTTCAGAATAATGCAAAGAAATATGTCTAATTGATCTTTGGCATTGAGTTCAGGGGCAAAAAAATAAATCTTCCTTGAAAACTTGTAGCCAAAACATTGGTCTTATGTGCATCTACAGTCTAAATTCCTACTACATTGGTAGTTTGAAAAACCTTTATCCAAAAACTTAAAGTATCCAGAGCTGGTAGAACCTCCTGATAGCTTGCAGAAGAAAATGAAAATGTTTTCTGGAGAAACTCACCGAAAGCCCAATCTTCAAAGAATTTTCAAAGATAAAGTCTCCAGAATTATGAAGTCAAATTCAAAAATCACTAAATGCAAAATGGACTTAAGTGCCATATATGAAAGCCAGCAAGAGCATCAGACTATGGAGTCAAACCTGAAAATACTCCATATATTTGAATTACTAGAAGAAGAATATAGAAATAAGTATAGTGATAGGTTTTAAAAGAAAAGCAATTAAATATGATAAAATAAGGAAATATAAAAGGAGCAAAAGACCTGAAAATATCCTTATTGGATTTAAGAATTAAAAATAAAATATTGAATATTAAGAACTCAGTATGAATGGAAAACATGTTCAGTACAATTTAACATCATTTTTAACTTAAAAATGATTTTAAA
>NW_016821773.1:0-2497 GCF_001698545.2 Rhinopithecus bieti | reverse complement strand
GGGGGTTCTAATTATTTTTTCAAAGGATAGTAAAATGGTGTACAGAAGTTAAGCCAAGTATTAGATTCAAAGCGAAGGATAAAATAAAATAAAATTTATTTTTATTTTATGGCAAAGTAAAATTAAGAGAATAGGGGACACAGCATGTTAAACAACATAGGTTAGTAAAAGTTGCTTAAGACTAAAGCTGAAACCTGCAACATGTGCTTAGAGCTAAAAATAATAATTCATGTTTTTGAGTATTGTCCACTAAGCACTATTTTATGTATTTTACATATAAGGTCTCATTTAATTTGAGACTTTGTAGGAAATATTTGAGATGTTGTAGGAAATAGAGGCACCAAGAGTCAAAGTCAATTGTTTATAGTTCCAAGTCTACCTTTAGTGCAGCACTGTTCAGTACGACTATCTGTGACTATGGAAATGTTTTTCATCTGTTCTGTCCAATTTGGCAGTCACTAGACCCATGTAACTAATGAGTACATGAATGTGGTTACCGTAACTGAGAAAATGCCACATTTAGCTGGTGGCTTCCAGATTGGACCACCTAGCTCTAGAGCTGGAGCATATAACCATAATGCCATACCACCAACTTTTGCCAGATAGCCTTGTAGTACTAGGTAGTGCAATCTCCATATTTGTAATAACATCTGAAAGCTAAAAAAAGGAGATAGCCATTAAAAGATGCCAGAAGACAACACTTTGGGCCCAGAAAACAGAAGACATAGATGAAAAAATTAGACATATATTTTTAGCGTTCTTTTGGAATTTAGTGGGCTTGAGGAAAGATTGAAATAGGATGAAGCTGGAGAGGTTAGCAAAAAATTGTACACCCAGAAGTTTAGCTATCTGGAAAGTGGAAAGAATGCCTGCTTCCCCTAAGTATACGTTTTACTAATGACAACTTTTGACTACTTATTTACTTATTTATTTTTCTTTATGCATTATTTACGATAACACTTGCTACAGTAACAAATGCCTCAGAAGGATATATCTTTTCAAACATAAGAGAAGTCTATTTTTGCTCACCTGAAATAAAGATCAATAGGCAATTCAACTCCAAGTGGTAAATTGAGGAATCTAGGCCCCTTGTTTCTTGTGGCTTGGCCACTTTCCACGAGACCATTGTATTATCTTTTATCCTACTCAGGAAAGGACGAAAGGACATCAGTATTCATGAAGCTTTCTGTGAACCATTCCCAGTTGCAGTGAGCATCAGTTCTAATCACTACAGGAGCAGAATATTGCATGAGCTACTTACATGATCACCAGAGTAGCCGGTAAATGTGGGTTAGCTGTAGACTTAGGAAGAAGGTGAAATGGGTTTTTTGCACAGCTGTACTCTCAGCCACGTAATAGGTGTTACTTAAACCTATGATGAAATAACATTAGGACAGGCAGTTTGAAATACACAACTGAAATATCATATTTCAAACCAAAACATACAACTGAAGATAATCAACACATAACAGGTGTTTTATGTCATCACTCAATTCTTCTTAAATTTTCAGGTCCCCAGTTGGACTCCCTTTGATATTAATACTGGCAATTGGTACTTCTAGGCCAAGGCATTCAAGACACAAGGGTAAGAGAAGAAGTATGCATTTGGCATTCAGGAGTTTGGACCAAACTGGGGTCTGGCAGTCATGTAGAGCATGATGGAAGATAAGAATGAAAGAGTATTTTGGAAATAATCACGGAGAACCTGGACTAGTCATATTTTATTCTTGTTTTGCTCACCATCATGTACTTGGGACATCTTAGTCCCCATTGGGTTAATTTGGATTTTGGAAAATGGACAATTTCTAATGCTTGTTTAGTGCTTCCCAATTGACAAAAGTATTTCTTCTAATGGGAGTTTGGAGTACAGCTCACCTTAAAATGCTCTTGGGCAATGGAAAAAAGACCCAGAAATAAAAATAAAATGACACATGTAAAACAGAGAGTCACAGATGCTCAGAGTTGAAAGACAGTGAGAATCTTCTATTTAAATACACATGTACATGTTGGCATATGTACATAACCATACAAATACATAGAATAATATGGTTGTTATGAGCAGAGGTTTTGCAGACAGAATTTAGTTTCACATTTTGTACAATTACTAATGTATAGCTTTGGAAAAATTACTTATTATTACTGTGTCTCAGTTTTGTCATCTGTAAAAGAGGAGTGCGAAATTCACCACCTTCTGTTATTTTGAGGATTAAATGAGTTAATATATGTAAAGCACTAAGAAGTGGATTCTTTGGTTTTGATTTGCATTTCTCTGATGGCTAGTGATGATGAGCATTTTTTCATGTGTCTGTTGGCTGCATAATTGTCTTCTTTTGAGAATTGTCTGTTCATATCCTTTGCCCACTTTTTGATGGGGTTGTTTTTTTCTTGTACATTCGTTTGAGTTCTTTGTAAGTTCTCAATATGAGATACCCAGTTAGAATGGCAATAATAAAAAGTCAGGAAACAACAGGTACTGGACAGGATGTGGAGAAATAGG
>NW_016821772.1:34454-39295 GCF_001698545.2 Rhinopithecus bieti | reverse complement strand
GTCGCTTGTGCTGGAAGCTGGAGACTGGAGCTGTTCCTATTCGGCCATCTTCTATTTTTTTTAAATTTCTTTTATTTCAATAGTTTTTGGGGATACAGGTGGTTTTGATTACATGAATGAGTTCTTTAGGGATTCATTCTAAAATTAGAGTGCACCAATCAGGCAAGCAATGTACACTGTACCCAATATGTAGCCTTTTTTTCCTCACCCTCCTCCCAGTATCCCACCTGAGTTCCCAAAGTCCATTATATCTCTATGTCTTTGTCCTCATAGCTTAGCTCCCACTTATAAGTGGCAATGTATGGTATTTGGTTTTTCATTCCTGACTTACTTTACTTAGAATAGCAACTTCTGAGTGCAGTGGTTCACGCCTGTAATCCCAGCATTTCAGAAGGCCGGGCGCAGTGGTTCACGTCTGTAATCCCAGCACTTCAGGAGGCCGAGGCAGGCGGATCACCTGAGGTCAGTAGTTCAAGACCAACCTGACCAACATGGAGAAACCCCGTCTCTACTAAAAATACAAAAAGTTAACCAGGCATGATGGTGCATGCCTGTAATCCCAGCTACTTGGGAGACTGAGGCAGGAGAATCGCTTGAACTCGGGAGGTGGAGGTTGTGGTGAGCAGAGATTGTGCCATTGCATTACAGTATGGGCAACAAGAGCAAAACTCCATCTCAGAACAACAACAACAACAACAACAACAACAACAACAGCAACAAATTCCAGCTCTAAGTAGCTGCAAAGACATTATTTTGTTTATTTTTATAACTGAGTAGTATTCTATGGTGTATATATAATCAAATTTTCTTTATCCACTCACTGGTTGATGTGAACTTAAGTCAATTCCACATCTTTGCAGTTGTGAATTTTTTTGCTTTAAACATGTATTTGCATATTTCTTTTTCACATAGTAACTTCTTTTTCCTTTGAGTAATTACCCAGGTGTGAGATTGCTGGATCAAATGGTAGTTCTGCTTTTAGCTCTTTAAGGAATCTCCATGCTGTTTTCCATAGTGGTTGTATTAATATACATTCCCACTAGCAGTATAAAAGTGTTCCCTTGAAAATTTACTGAATTCCTTTATCAATCTATGAGCTTTATGGATGAGTCTTTAGGGTTTTCTAGGTATACAATCACATGAGTGGTGAACAGTAGAATTGGTGAAAGTGGAAATCCTTGTCTTGTTCCATTTCTCAGGGAGAAAATGCTTTCAAATTTCTCCATTCAGTGTGATGTTGGCTGTGGGTTTGAAATATATAGTTTCTATTACTTTAAGGTAAGTCCTTTCTATACCTAGATTTTGAGAATTTTTATTAGAAAGGGATGCTGGATTTGATCAAATCTTTTTTTCTTTCTCTATTGAGATGATTATGTGGTTTTGTTTTAATTCTGTTTTTGTGAGGTATTACATTTATTGACTTGCATATGTTTTACCATTCTTGCATACCTGGGGTGAAACCAACATGATCATGGTATATTATCTGTTGAATGTTCTGTCAAATTCTGTTAGGTAGCATATTTTCTGAGAACTTTTCATCTATGCTTATCAGAAATAATGGTTTGTAGTTTCTGTTGTTGTTGTTGTTATGTCCTTTTCTGGTTTGGATATTAGGGTGATGCTGGCTTCATGGACTGTTTAGGGAGGATTCCCTCTTTACTTATATTTTGGAATAGTTTCAGTAACATTGCTACCAATTCTTGGAATGTCTGGTAGAATTCATCTGTGAATCCATCTTGTTCTGGACTTTTTGTTGTCAGTAATTTTTGTTTTTATCATTACTGATTCTATCTCACCTCTTGTTTTTGGTCTGTTTAGGGTTTCTATTTTCTTCCTGATTTATTCCTGTTTTGTTTTGTGTTTCTAGAACTTTATCCATTTTCTCTAGATTTTCTAGTTTGTATGTGTAAAAATGTTTATAGATTTGTTTTGTTTTGTTTGTATTGTCATTTGTAATGTTTCTAGTTTAATTTCTAATTGAGCTTATTTGAATCTTCTATCTTCATTTATTGGTTAATCTCACTAATGCTCCTTCAATTTTGTTTATTTTTTCAGTAACTAACTTTTGCTACATTTATCTTTTGTATTTTTTTGGTTCAATTTTATTTAGTTTTTCTCTGATCTTTGTTATTTCTTTTCTTCTGCTGGCTTTGAGTTTAGTTTGTTTCTCTTCCTCTAGTTCCTTGAAATGTGACATTAGATTGTCAACTGGTGCTCTTTCAGACTTTTTAATGTAGTCATTTAATGCTGTAAACTTTCCTGTTCACATGGCTTTTGCTGTACCCCAGGCATTTAGATAATTTGTGTCACCATTATCATTCATTTCAAAGAACTTTTAAATTTCCATCTCAATTTTATTGTTAACCCCAAAATTATTCAAGGGCAGGTTATTTAATTTCCATATATTTGCATAATTTCAAGGTTCATTTTGGAGTTGATTCCTCATTTTATTCCACTATGTTCTTAGAAGATAGTTGATATGAGGTCAATATTCTAATTTTATTGGGATATTTTTGTGACCTAACATATGGTCTATCCTGGAAGATGCTCCATAAGCTGATGAGAAGAATGTGTATTGTTCAATTTGTGGGAATAATGCTCTGTAAGTATTTGTTAAGTCCATTTTTTTTTCTAGGTATACTTTAAATACATTTTCTTCTTAGTTAACTTTCTGTCTTTATAATCTGTCTGGTGCTGTCAGTGGAGTATTGAAGTTTCCCACTATTAATGTGTTGCTATTTATCTCATTTCTTAGCTCCAATAGCAACTGTTTTATAAATCTGGAAGCTTCATTGATAGGTGCATATAAATTTAGGAGTGTAACATATTATTGTTGGACTGATCCTTTTATCATTATATAATATTCTTCTTTATCTTTTCTTTCTTTTCCTGTTTCTGCTTTAAAGTCTGTTTTGTCTGATATAAGAACAACTACTCTGCTCACTTTTGGTTTCCACTTGTGTGGAATAACTTTTTCCATCTCTTGACCCTGAATTTATATGAATTTTTATGTGTTAGTGTCATCTCTTGAAGAAACAGATACTTGGGTTTTGTTGTTGTTGTTGTTGTTGTTGTTCTTCTTCTTCTTCTTCTTTTAATCCATTCTGCCATTCTGTATGTTTTAAGTGGAGGATTTAGGCCATTTATGTTCAATGTTAATAATACTAAGATGTATTGTATGTTAGTTGTTACCTAGATGATTTGTTTTTTAAGCTCTGTGAGTTTTATGCTTTCAGGTGGTTCTGTTTTGATGCACATTGAGCATTTGTTTCAAGATTTAGAACTCCTTTTGAGCACTTCTTGTAGTGGTGGTTTGGTAGTAACAAATTTCCTCAGCATTTGTTGTCTGAAAAGACTTTATATCGCCTTCATTTATGAAGCTTAATTTGACGGTATACAAAATTTTGGGCTGACAATCATTTGGTTTAAGGACGCTAAGAATAGGACCCTAAGCCTTCTCGTTTGTAAGGTTTCTGCTGAGAAGTCTGCTGTGAGTCTGATAGGTTTTTCGTTATACGTTACCTAACAATTTTGTCTCACAGTTTTTAGAATTATTTTGTGTGTGTGTTGAGTTTGGATATTATGATGAGTAAATGCCTTGGTAATAATTTTGCAACAAATTCCCCAGGAGTTCTTTGAGTTTCTTGTATTTGGATATCTAAATCTCTAGCAAGGCCAGAGAAGTTTTCCACAATTACTCCCTCAAATAGATTTTCCAAATTTTTAGCCTTTTCTTCTCCCTCAAGAATACCAATTATTCCTAGGTCTCCCTGTTTTACATAATCCCATATTTCTTGGAGACTTTGTTCATTTTTTAATTTTATTTTTCTTGATCTTTGCTTGATTGGGTTAATTTGAATGCCTTGTCTTTAAACTTTGAAATTCTTTCTTCTACATGTACTAGTCTATTTTTAAAACTTTCTACTGCATTTTGTAATTCCCTGAGTGTGCCTTTCATTTTCAGAAGTTCTGATTGGTGTTTTTTTTTTTTTTTCCTTCAACTTTTAAGTTCAGGGGTACATGTGCAGGACGTGCAGATTTGTTACACAGATAAATGTGTGCCATGGTGGTTTGCTGCACAGATCATTACATCACCTATGTGTTAAGCCCAGCATTCATTAACTCTTCTCCCTGATAGTTTTCCTTTATGATATATATCTTCTAAACATTTTTATTGATGTCCTAAATTATTTTTTAAAATGTATTTAAGTCAGTTTTTACCTTCCTATGGTATCTTCCCAAGAAGCTTAGTAATCAGCCTTCTCAATTCTTTATCTGGTATTTCAAAAAAAAAATTTCATCTTGGATTGGATCCATTGCTATGGAGCTAGTGTAATATTTTGGGATTGTTATAGAACCCTGTTTTGTGATATTACCAGAATTACTTTTCTGTGTTTTTCTCATTTGGGTAGACTATCTCTTCAAACTGTCATTGAATTTACTTTTGATTTGTGGGGTTGTTTTTTAATTTTTTTTTTTCTCTTAAAGTTGTGACTTTAATATGTATAGTTTATTATTGCCTAATTTGGTTCTTGGTGCTTTTTGGGGTGGTGATTATGTATGAGTTACTTAGTTATAGAGAGTCATTTTGTGCTGCTTGCTCAGATTCTGGTTGTAATAGTTATGCACTTGGTGTATGGGCAAAGTTCACTTTCTCCTATGGTGTCAGAATAATAAGGATCTGTTGAAACTTATTTTATACCCTTATGGTGTGCTCTTATTTATTTATTTACTTTTTTCCCAGTATTTTATTGATTGAGTTGGTGGTTCAGGCTTCAGACCAGTAGGAGAAGCATCCCTGGAGAGGAAACCAGTTGTAGCTAAAGCAGGCAGGGATGAAG
>NW_016821772.1:29039-34078 GCF_001698545.2 Rhinopithecus bieti | reverse complement strand
TAAATAAATAAATAAATAAATAAATAAATAAATAACACTTTCTTCTAGCAGAAATATCTGGGATTCTAGGCTTGCCGTCCTGATTCTTTTGTTCCCTGGGGTGTTTCTTTGATGTAGTACAATTGCTCTTTCTTAGGAATAAGAATTCCTAAGAGCCAGACTACCTATTGCTCTTCTGGGTCTAGCCACCCGAGAGGCTGCCACACTCTGGGCTGCTGGTGAGGAATGTCTACCAGTGATCTGGTGATGTGACTTATCTTCAACTCTCCCAACAGTGGGTACCAGCACCAGCTCTTATGGGAGTGCCAAGAGAGTGACATAGACTCTTTGAGATTCCTTGGTTTCAGATAGGCTTAGTGTACTGAATTTCTTAAATGCTTGTTAGTGATAGCTGAATTCATGCGGTCATTTGCTTCTTTCTGCATGTAGTGTTATTTTATCTAGAGATGCTGTCATGGACTGTATTGGTTGGCTTCCAGACAGAAGGTGATGCTTGCAGGAGAGCACCAGCTGTAGTAGTAGCAGTAGGATATGAGCTTGCCCTAAGTTTCCCAGGAAAAGTATTCTGGATTCTCAGGTGATGTGGATGACTATAAAACTCACAAAAGTGCATGTTCTTTGTGTTAAGCTAACAAGGAGGGTGAAGGGGCATAACAAGGTTGGGGGAGGGTTAGGTGGGTTTGTGTCCAGTCTCTCTGCAAGGAGGGCAAGCTGTGAGAGTTGGGGGCTGGTCCTCGTGCTGCTATGGTAGTGTTCTAGAGACAAGTATAACTGTCTCTGCTGCACAGAAGAGTTTGAAAAGGGAGTAGGAAGTAGCAGGTGGCAGTAAGCCTAACTCAGCTGCCACACAGTGGTCAAGGTAAATCTCACTCCTGCACTGCTCCACTAACAGCACCGGGTTATGATCAAGCCAGCCCACAGACAGAACTGAGACCTGCCCCAGGCCATAAAGTTTATCCTCAGAAATAGCAACCATGGCTTTTAAACCATGCCTCTCCCCATCCTCCTGAAAGGCTGGGCACCCAGCTCTTGCACTTACATCTGTAGTACACTTCCTGCTTGCTCCCAGGGTTCTGGTCAAGACAATGTATCTCCACTCAAGATTATTTATGAAATTTAGTTTTGAGCTCCTTTCACCCCATTACCCCTCCCTGAGCTTGTTGGCTGAATTCCCCTAGGTCGTCTGTGAGGTATAATCAGGAATGGCCTCCCTTGGTTCACAATGGAGACTGGGAATGCCTGCCAGGTACTTCCCACTGCTGCTTTTTACTTTCGTATTTCTTGCCACTCTGTAAATCAGTTGCAGCTCTGCACAGAATTATGGCTTTCTCCTGTGGCCTGGATTTTCAGATTCTCCAGTGGAGATGTACTTTCTGGAGGCAGTCTCTACCTGTCTCACCCTCTGGGGATAACAGTTTTCACCTGTCTAAAAGAGTAGGCTGCAGTGTGCCTACTCTTTCAAAGGGTTAGTGGCTTCTTTTGTTTTTTTTCTGTTAAGTTCCAGACTGTTTCTTAGAAAAAAGTTCACCATGTGAATCTCTACACATTAGTCTGTGTTTCCAACTGGGAGAGGAATGCTAACACTGTGTCCAATCTGCTATTGTGGAAATGCTTTTCTTATTTTTTTTTCTCTTTTCTTGTCTGACTATATTTCACATATTTAGTCTTCAAGCTCTGTGATTCTTTCCTCAGTTTTTTCTATTCTGCAATTAATATTGTGATTGCAATATGAAATTTTTGCAGTTGGTTTTTCACAATATCAGATCAGTTATTTATTTTCTATACTAGCTATTTCGTCTGTCAGCTCCTGTATCATTTTGTTGTGATTCTTAGCTATCCTGAATTGGGTTTCAATATACTTCTGCATCTCAATGATCTTCATTCTTACTCATATTCTGAATTCTATTTCTGTCATTTCAGCCATCTCAGCCTGGTTTGAAACCCTTGCTGGAGAGCTAGTGCAGTCATTTGCAAGAAAGAAGGCACTATGGTTTTTCAGTTGTCAGAGTTCTTGCACTTGTTCTTTCTCATCTTTGTGGGCTAGTGTTCTTTCAATCTTTAAATTTACTGTCCTTTGTTTTTTTCTTTTTTCCTTTTATCCTATTTGATGACACTGAGGGTTGATTGTGATATAAGGTGGGTTCAACTGACTGCCTTTATTTCTAGAAGATCTTAGGGGGCCAAGGCTCAGCTTCTAACTTCTGGACTGCATGCTGTAACTGTGGGGGACTTGTGTCAGATCCTGACTTTGTTCCCTTGCTTATTGAGGTTAGGAACCCGTTGTACTGGAGTGTGTTGGTGGTGTAGGGGTGCTGGCTGAGGTGGTCCCAGACCACTGCTCACAGAAATCCAATGGGTGGTGCCAGCCAAAGTATTTTTGCAGGTCTCTGTGCACCCACATGTTCCTGCAGACATCAGTGGCTGCTCAGGGTAGGGGAGGGTCCATTGTTCTCTTTGCCTAGTTTCACTCTGGTAGCAGTGTTGGCACAGGTGTAAGGTTGGAGTGCTCTGTGTCTCCAAGGCTCTGACTGCAATGTCATATGGCAGGAGAGGAAGGGTGGAATGCACTCCCACTGGCAGCTGTGACACTGCAGGGTGCATGTGAACATGTGTGCTGGCAGGACAGGGAAGGCAAGATCCACTTGTGCACACATGTACTGGGAGAAAAATGTAGGATTGGCCATGGGTATGGGGGAAGCTGAAGTGATGAGATAAAGTGGGCAGGCTGGTGCATGACCACGGGGGCTTCCCCACTGGATCTCCTTGCCCATTTGGTGCAATTGGCTAGTACAGGAGCTATGATGTATGCCTCCAGGGCACCTGAGATTACACTGCAAGCAGGCATGGCCAGCCTGGGGTCCAGGGGGAGGCCAAAAAACCAAGGGGGGTTCAGGTCAAATAGGTCCTATCTGATGGGTAAGACCACTCTGCCGAGTTCAGGTCCTACTATTCCCTTAGGACTAAAGTCTCCTGTGGGGAACACATTGCACGTAGGGGGATGGGCGTCCCTGACTGTGCTCTGCTACAGATGCTACCACACAGAACTCTCTGGGCTCACTATTTCTCCGGCTTTCTCTGCCAACTCAAATGTCTGTGGTGGTTGGTGCGGGGAGTGTTTGCCTCCTCCCAGGGATTACAGAGGCCTGTGGCTACACCAAGTTGCTTTTTGCCCATTCCACTCACTCACTCACCTGGAGATTTGGGGGACCAGGAATGTGTTTCCATGCATGACTGCCCTCTGCAGGGTTCCCGGCTTCCTCCCCCTTCAGCCCAGCTTCTGTGTCTTCTCTCTGTCTACTCTCAGTGCTGCCCCTATGAAGATCTGTTAGGAGTGTGCCAGTCGTCCTGGTACCTTGATGTTAGCTTTTCTACCTGGATGTGTATATTTGACCATCTTGCCCAAATCTCCTTCTTTCAACACTTTAAATATAACTCCCTATTGCCTTGTGACCTCTAAGCTTTCTGGTGAGAAATCAGGAGATTGTCTTACTGCAGGTGATGGGTTGCTTCTATCTTGTTGCTTTCAAGATTCTCACTCTCTTTTTGTCTTTTGACAGTTTGAGTATAATATGTCTCAGTATGTGTCTTTTGTGTTTATTTTACTTGATGTTTGTGTAGCTTCTTAAATTTTAGATTTATGTCTCTTATCAAATTAGGAAATATATTGGCCATTAATTCTTCTACTTTTTAATCTTTCTGACCATTTTCCTCTCCTTTCTTTTTGGAATCCCCATAATGCATTTTTTTATTTGCTTGACGGTGCCTCTTAGGCTCTGTTTACTCTTCTTCTTTCATTTTCCTTCTGCTCCGTAGACTTGACAATTTTAATTGTCCTGCCTTAAAGTCATTTTTTTTTTTGCCTTCTCAATCTCCTTCTAAGCCCATCCAGTGATTTTTTCCCAGTTATTGTTTCTTAGCTCTAAATTTTTCTGTTTTTTAAATAATTCTATCACTTTCTTGATATTGTCATTTTATTCACACATTATTTTTCCAATTCCTTCAGTTTTTTTGATCATTTGTTTCTTTAGCTCTGTAAGCATATTTAAGACAGTTGTTTTAAAGTCTGTTCCTAGTAAGTCTGATATGTAGACTTCCTCAGTGTTGGTACCTGTTTACATTGTTTTCTTGTGTCATGCTTTCCTGTTTCTTTTTTTGCATTGCAATGTTTTTGTTAAGTATTGGATTTTGGCTACTGTAATGTGGCAATTCTTGAAATAAAATTATCTCCCTTCCCATGGGTTTTTGTTTCTATTGTTAAAGGCTATAGTGGACCATTTACTTTGAGACCTTTTCAAAATATTATTTCGAAAGGCTGTTTTCTGTTATGTGTGATTACTAAAGTCTCTGTTCCTTTATCTTGTGTTCAGCTAATGTTTTGACAGAAGTTTATTTGAATGCCAGAAGCTCTCCCTTTCTTTCAAGATTGTCTCTGTGCTGTGGTGCTCCTTCAACACTTAGCCAAGCTTGCTCTGAGTGTATTGATCAACCCAGTGTGAAATCTTAAGGTCTTCTCAGGTTTTTTCTGAGAATATCTTGCCAGATCATATGTGAGGTTTTCTAAATTCCCTCAATATACATGGCTACTTTTGAAAACCCTACTTTCCCAAAGATTTTAAGCCCAGCTTTCCTCTGGGCCTTAGTTGGTCTATTGTATGTTTCCCTTCATAATTTTTTGTAGGCATCTGTGGGTCTGTAGTCTATTTGTAGTTTTTACAGGAAGTGCATGAAGGTTTTCTATATGAGTTCCAAGTTAAGCAACACACAAACGAATGATTTGTATCACTCTTTCAGCTAAACTTGTTTTGTTTTTCTCAAACAAATAAACAAAATGCTCATCATCACTTGCCATCAGAGAAATGCAAATCAAAACCACAATGAGAGACTATCTCACACCAGTTAGAATGGCAATCATTAAAAAAATCAGGAAACAACAGGTCCTGCAGATGATGTGGAGAAATAGGAACACTTTTACACTGTTGGTGGGACTGTAAACTAGTTCAACCATTGTGGAAAACAGTGTGGCGATTCCTCAAGGATCT
>NW_016821772.1:18449-26444 GCF_001698545.2 Rhinopithecus bieti | reverse complement strand
AAGCCCCGTAATAAACTTGTGTTTCTATAATGAAAAACAAAAGCATGAACTCATTCTTCAAGTTTATTTTTTCATTCTATTTATTTGTTCTGTTTCTGAATTGGATTTCTAATTGTTGATAAATTTTTAAAGTCACTTTGTCCAGTCTCATTGAAAACTGTGGCATAACCTTATGTGGCTGTCTCACTAACAGTACACATTGATGAAGAATCTATCATATATAAGTATATGGAATTTATTTTAAAAAAATCAAAGATTATCTGTTTGTAGACCTTCTAACTTAGTGTACTCCTTTTACACACTGAATTATAGCCAGCTTATTGGTAACATTAGCCTGATTAATTTCCAAGTCAGTAGGTGTGCAGTGTGTTCAGAATAAATTTCATTTAATTACTAAAATCAGCAGCTGAAGGGTTATGTGCCATAGGGCTGGGAATATAAAGTTAAATTAAACATGGCCACTGACTGATATGTTTTGGCTGTGTCCCCACCCAAATCTCATCTTGAATTGTAGCTCCCATAATTCCCACGTGTTGTTGGAGGGACCCTGGTAGGAGGTAATTGCATCATGGGAGCGAGTCTTTCCCATGCTGTTCTTGCGAGAGTGAATAAATCTCATGAGCTCTGATGGTTTTGTAAAGGGGAGTTTCCTTGCACACACTCTCACGCCTGCCACAGTGTAAGATGTGACTTTGCTCCTGCTTCATCATCCACCATGATTGTGAGGCCTCTCCAACCATGTGGAACTGTGAGTGAATTAATCCTATTTTCTTTATAAATTACTCAGTCTTGGTATGTCTTTATTAGCAGTGTGAGCACAGACTAATACAGTAAATTGGTACTGGTTAGTGAGGCACTGCTGTAAAGACACCTGAAAATGTGGAAGTGACTTTGGAACTTCATAACAGGAAGCGGTTACAACAGTTTAGAGGGCTCAGAAGACAGGAAGATATGGGAAAGTTTAGAACTTCCTGGAGACTTGTTGAATGCCTTTGACCAAAACGCTGATAGTGATATAGACAATGGAGTCCAGACTGAGGTGGTCTCAGATGGAGATGAGGAACTTTTTGGGAATAAGAGTGAAAGTGACTCTTGTTATGATTTAGCAAAGAGATTGGTGGCATTTTGACCTTGCCCTAGAGATCTGTGGAACTTCCAACTGGAGAGAGGTTATTTAGGGCACCTAGTGGAAGAGATTTCTAACCAGCAAAGCATTCAAGGAGTGATTTGGGTGCTGTTAAAGCATTCAGTTGTATGTCTCCACAAAGATATGGGTTGGAATTAGAACTTATTTTTAAAAGGGAAGCAAAAGGATAAAAGTTTGGAAAATTTGCAGCTTGATGGTGTGATAGAAAAGAAAAAACGAATTTTCTGATGAGAAATTCAAGCCAGCTGCAGAAATTTGCATAATTAATGAGGAACCACAAATTAATCATCAAAATATTGGAAAAAATGTTTACTGGGTATGTCAGAGGTCTTCACAGCAGCCTCTCCCATCATAACTCTACAGGCATAGGAGAAAAAAATGGTTCTGTGGGCTGGACCCAGGGCTTTGCTGCTTTGTGCAGTTTTGGGACTTGTTGTCCTGTGTCTCAGCCATGGCTAAAAGGGGCCAACATTCAGCTCAGGTCATTGCACCAGAGGAAACAAGTCCCAAGCCTCGGTGGCTTACACATAGTGTTGGGCCTGCAGGTGCAGAAAAGTTAAGAACTGAGGTTTGGGAACCTCCATCTAGATCTCAGAGGATGTATGGAAATACGTGGATATCCAGAGAGAGGTGTGCTATGGGGCAGAGTCCTCAGGAGAGCTTCTACTAGTGCAGAGCAGAAGGGAAATGTGGGGTAGGAGCCCCCACACAGAGTCCCCACTGAGGCACTGCCTGGTGGAGCTGTGAAAAGAGGGAAATCATCCTCCAAACCCCAGAATTTTAGATCCACAGACAGCTTGCACTATGCACCTGAAAAAGCTGCAGACACACTCAATGCCAGCCTGTGAAAGCAGCCAGGAGGGGGCTGTACCCACAGGAGTGGAGCTGCCAAGGCCATGGGAACTCACCTCTCACATCAGCAAGACCTGAATATGAGACACAGAGTCAAAGCTTTAAGCTCAATTTGGAGCTTAAAGATTTGAATGCCCAGCTGAATTTCAGGCTTTCATGGGGCCTGTAGCCCCTTTGTTTTGACCAATTTCTCCTGTTTGGAATAGATGTATTTACCCAATGTCTGTACCTCCATCATGTCTAGGAAGTAACTAACTTGGTTTTGATTTTACAGGCGCATAGGTGGAAGAGACTTGCCTTGTCTCACATGAGACTTTGGACTGTGGACTTTTGAGCTAATGCTGAAATGAGTTAAGATTTTGGAGAACTGTTGGGAGGGCATGATTGGTTTTGAAATGTGAGAACATGAAATTTTGGAGGAGCCAGGGATGGAATGATATGGTTTACCTGTGTCACCACCCAAATCTCATCTTGAAATGTAGCTCCCGCAATAGCCACTTTTTGTGGGAGGGACCCGGTGGGAGGTAATTGAATCATGTAGGTGAATCTTTCCTGAACTATTCTTGTGATAGTGACTAAGTCTCATGACAACTGATGGTTTTATAATGCGGAATTCCCCTACACATGCTGTCTTGCTTGACGCCATGTAAGATGTACTTTGCTTCTTCTTCACCTTCTATGATGATTGTGAGGCCTTTGCAGTCATGTAAAACTGTGAGTCAGTTAACCCTCTTTCCTTTATAAATTATCCAGTCTCAGGTATGTCTTCATTAGCAGTGTGAGAATAGAATAATACATTGACCATCAACAACTCATAAAGTTCTGGTTCCAGAGATATGTTATTTAAACATTATATTCTCAAGTGCTGAATGCCTTATTTTACTATGATATATGTATATTATTGTTAAAACAATTTATGCATTACTATTTTACACAATTATATTGAATCTACTGTGTCTGTCAGTGTCAACCTCTACAAAGCTATAAAATGAACTATGGAATACCTCATTCATTTAAATTACTAAAAAACTAGAAGGGCACAAAATATTAAAAATACACATTTCTTATTTAGATGCTTTTACATGTGATATGGTTTTATTGGGACACAATTCTTTTTATATTTTATATATTTTTTATTTTTTTAAATACCTTAAGTACTGGGGTACATGTGCAGAATGTGCAGTTTTGTTATACAGTTATATACATGCCATAGTGGTATGCCGCACCTATCAACCCATCACTTACATTAGGTATTTCTCCTAACGCTCTCCCTCCTCTAGCTCCCCACCCACCAACATGCCCCAGTGTGTGATGTTCCCCTCCCTGCGCCCATATGTTCTCATTGTTCAACTCCAACTTATGAGTGAGAACATGTGGTGTTTGGTTTTCTGTTCTTGTGTTAGTTTGCTGAGAATGATGGTTTCCAGCTTAATCTATGTCACTGCAAAAGACACGACTCATCCTTATTTATGGCTGCAGAGTACTGCATGGTGTATATGTGCCAGATTTTCTTTATCCAGTCTATCATTGATGGGCATTTGGGTTGGTTCCAAGTATTTCCTATTGCGAATAGTGCTGCAATAAACATATGTGTGCATGTGGCTTTATAGTAGAATGATTTATATATCTTTGGATATATACTCTGTAATAGGATTGCTGGGTCAAATGGTATTTCTAGTTCTAGAACGTTGAGGAAATCACCAACACTGTCTTCCACAATGGTTGAACTAATTTACACTCCCACCAACAGTGTAATGGAAATATTCCTATTTCCGTCAAACATCCTCTCCAGCATCCTGTTGTTCCTGACCTTCTTAGGGCGCGCTCTCACAATTCGTAACTGGAGTGAGGACCAGTATCCTCGACTGTGATTTTGGATTTGCATTTCTCTAATGACGTCCTAGTGTGATAACGCCTTTTTTCATATGTCTGTTGGCGCATAAATGTCTCCTTTTTATAGAAGTGTCTGTTCAGCATTCTCTGCCACTTTATGATGAGTCCGACTGCTTGTTTGTTTTGTCTTGGTAAACTTTGTTTAAGTTATTTGTGATTCTGGATATTAGCCCTTTGTCAGATGGATAGATTGCAAAACTTTTCTCACATTCTGTAGGCTTGCCTGTTCCCTCTGAGATAGTTTCTTTTGCTGTGGCAGAACCCTCTTTAGTTTAATTATATCCCATTTGTCATTTTGGCTTCTATTGGCCATTGCTGCTTTGGTGTTTAGACAGGGAAGTCTTTTCCATGCTGTGTCCTGATGGTATTCCCGCCTAGGTTGTCTTAATAGGGTTTTTATGGTTTTAGGTCTTACATTTAGTTCCTTTAAATGTATCTCAAGTTATTTTTGTATAAGTGTCGGTCAAGGAAGAGGGTCCACGTCTCACGTTTGCTTGCATATGGCTTGGCCAGTTTTGCCCCAGGGAGTCATTTATTAAATTGGGGAATCCCTTTCCCCCGTTGGCTTATTTGTATCAGGTTTGTCAACGCCAGATGCAGATGTTCGTAGATGTGTGCGGTGTATTTCCTGAGGCCTCTGCTCCTGTTTCATTGTCCTAGTATAGGTCTGTTTTGGTACTAGTACCTGCTATTTTAATTACTGTACGGCCTGTAGTATAGTTTAGAAGTCAGGTGGTGTGATGTCATCAAGCTTTGATTTTTATTTTTGCTTAAAATGTCTTGGCTATATGGCTCTTTTTTAGTTCGCATATGCAATATTTAAAGTAGGTTTTCCAATTCTGTGAGAAGGTCAGTGGTAGCCTGATGGCGGTTAGCATTAAATCTATAAATTCACTTTGGGAAAATATGGGCAATATTTCATGATACTTGAATTCTTCCTTTCCAATGACATCGAATGTTTTTCGCATTTGTTTGTGTCCTCTCACTATTTCCTTGAGGCAAGCTGGTTTGTAGTTCTTTTGAAGAGGTCACTTCCAATCCCTTGTAAGTTGTATTACTAAGTGTTTATTCTCTTAGTAGCAATTGCGAATAGGAGTTCAACTCATGTTTGAAAACTCTCTGTTTGTCTATTATTGGAGTATGAAGAATGGCATTGTGAGTTTACACATTGATTATTTGTATGCCTGAGACTCTTTGCGAGTTGCTTATGCAGACTTAAGGAGATTTTGGGGCTAAGATGATGGGAATTTTTCTAAATATGCAATCAGCGCCCATCTGCAAACAGGGATAATTTTGACTTCCGCTCCTTCTTCCTAATTTGATTAGCCCTTTATTTATTGTATCTTCCGCCTGATTGGCCCTGGACAGAACTTAGCCAATGCTATGTTGCATAAGGAAGTGGTGAGAGAGGGGGCATTCTCGCCTTGTGCTGCTTTTTCAAAAGGGAAGTGCTTCCAGTTTTCGCCCAATGTCTAGTAATGATACTTCTGGCTGTGGGTTTGTCATAAAATACCACTCTTATTATGTTTGGATAACATCCACTGATTACCTAATTTATTGAAAGTTTCTAGCATGATGGCTTTTTGAATTTTGTCCAAAGGCGTTTCTGCATCTATTGACGATAATCTAGCTGGTTTTTGTCCATCTGGTCTCTGTCATGTGATGTTTAGGGCATTACTGATTTGCATAACTTGAACCAGGCTGCATCCGGCAGGGATGAAGCCAACTTGATTGTGTTGGATAAGCTTTTTGATGTGCTAGCTCCGGATTCTGGTTGCCAGTAATTTTATATTGAGGATTTTTGCATCGGGGTCATGCAGGGATATTGGCCCGAAATTTTCTTCTTTGTGTGTGTGTCTCTGGCCAGGTTTGGTATCCTCAGCGATGATGCTGAACTTCATAAAATGAGTTAGGGAGGATTCTGTCTTTCTCTATTGTTTGAAGTAGCTTTAAGAGAAGAATGGTTACCAGCGCGCGGGCTGCTCTGTTGTACCTCTGGTAGAATTCAGCTGTAAATCCATCTGTTCCTGGATTTTTTTGGTTGGTGACTATTAACTACTTCCTCAATTTTAGAACTTGTTACCTATTATTGGTCTATTCAGAGATTTGACTTTCTTGTTTAGAATTGGGAGGGTGTATGCTTCCAGGAATTTATCCATTTCTTCTTGATTTTCTGGTTTATTTGCATAGAGGTGCTTATAGTATTCTCTGATTGTAGTTTGTATTTCTGTGGGATCAGTGGTGATATCCCATTTATCATTTTTTAATTGCATCTATTTGATTCTTCTCTGTTTTCTTCTTTGTCTGGCTAGCAATCTATCTATTTTGTTGATCTTTTCAAAAAACCAGCTGCTGGATTCATTGATTTTTTGAAAGGTTTTTCATGTCTCTATCTCCTTCAGTTCTGCTCTGATCTTCCATGTGATATGTTTCACCGAAAGAAAAATGTTTAAGACTAACAGTGTAATAACTTGGCCACTACTTATTGACTTTCCTGCTATATAATCTTTCCTTGATCAAAATATTGCTATACATGTGGTTCATCTTCATCATTAATTTAACAAAGAAAGAAAGAATAAAATTCTATGTAAACCAAAACATTGAATTCTTAAAAGTTACACCACAGAGTAGTGGAAGAAATTATGAGTTAATAATTTTCTGACCTTGGCATGGAGAAGTCCTTTCTAGCTTCAAAGTATGAGCAGAGTGGGGAAAGAAAGGGCAAAATACAAAGCTGAATATTGTTAGGTTTGATTACAACCTAATTTTAAATTACTGTATGTTAAAATGCACTATCAAAATGGAAAGCAAACATTCTGCTGATGAAGTCTGTGCAACATATTCCGTATATAAATGGTTAATACACTAGTAGGTAAACAAAACTTATACATGCCTATGAAAGTCATATGAAGGACAGCATTTGTAGTAGAGATTTCCATCTAGAAAACTGCTGCAACTATTAGATGAGAAATAGTAAGTTCCTGAACTAAAACAGTAGAAATGGAAATGGAAAACCAGCAGGATTTGTTGTTTGATTAAAGTGCAGGCTAGAAAGGGAAGTATCAAGATATAGGTACTGGCCATTTACCTTTAAATCTACCAAAATCATATGGTATAGTATAGGTTTCCAAATGTACTGTCATGTCCTCATAAAATAGAGTATACAAAAAATTAAGCAAAAAGAATTTCATGTCATTCCAAAACCACTCACATCCAAATCAATGTTTAACCATAATAAATTTTTCACAAATGGTTTCTGTAGTATGCACATCTAGCAAATTTAGACTAGTACTTCACGTCAACACCTGTGGTTTTCTTTTTAGGTACACTGCCAGGCTTTTTGCTACACTGATTGTCATCAGGGTAATTCCTGTTCCTTGTCCTTCTACGCATTATTATCCTGTCTGCCAGTGGTGTACTAAATTAGTAATCAGCAACAGTTTTTCCCAGCACAAATTATGTCTTATGTCCCACTTCAATTTCTATCCTTTACCACCACACACACAGTGTTGATAAGTTTTGTGTTCATATATGACCCTTTCACCACCCATTTCATTATCTTGGCTGTGCTTTTATGATTTTCTGCTCACTTAATCAAACCAGCTTACATCAGTGAATATCATTTTATTTTACTGAAAAGGGTCAAATTTATAAAATATGCCTCTTCTAGATTTAATTTCTATTATGTATATTTTATTTCTATTGTTAACATTAACTGAGTGAATATCTTTATTGATTTACAAATATGTTCATAATATGTTGCTGAGTGGGGAAACAAAATCATGCAATTATGACACATTATTTAATTTTGTTTTATGCACACAAATACACAAATGTTCACCAAGTCTAGAAAATAAAATACCAAAATAGTAAAAGATGTTTTATCTTGTAGGGGATATTATGGATTTTTTTTCTGTTTTGGCCTATCTACATTACCTAATTTTTCATCAAAAAATGGACATTATTTGTAGAACAAAAATCTTAAAATGAAGCAATATAATAAAAGCAATATAGAGTTCTTTAGAGACTTAAGTTTACTAACATGGAGAAAAACTGATCTTATACTTCTTTTTTCTTATCTTTTTTCATAGTTCTGCTGATTG
>NW_016821772.1:8539-17782 GCF_001698545.2 Rhinopithecus bieti | reverse complement strand
ATGAAATGCATGTTAGGCTGTCTGTGTCCAGGAAATTGACTTAGAGAGCTGGGTCACAGATTGAAAAGTCATAGTTGATGCTGAAAATATGAAGGGAATAAGGTTTTTTTCCATTAGCAAAATAGTGGTAACATTTAAAGAAACATAGCTTTTGATAATTTGGAGCTAATGAAACTAGAATATGATTACATTTGTTTACTGCTAATTATCCTTCCATTAATTATTGGTCAGTATTCAAAATAATTAGCACTTCCAGAAGATAGCAATCATGGGCAAGAAGAAAAGAGTAACTCTTTATATGACATGGAAGTTCCAATTCACAAATAAAAACTAAGCCAACCATCTGGATATTTCTAAACACCCAAACATCATCTAAGCAAAACATACAAATAATATGACCTAAACAAAGATTTTTTAAATGTATACTTTTCATCGAGTTGATTCTTCATTTCACAGCATATCCATTGTGTCTGTCCTACGTGTTAAAAATTGGAGTCATGAGATACTTCCTATTCCCTCAGATTCCTGATCTTACTTCTTCTCTATTTCTGGTCTCATTCGCTACCAAGGTTCAATTGATCACCCACTATTGTCAATTCCGTCTCAAAAGTAATCCTCAAACCCTTTTAACTGAAGTTATCTGAATCCTGGAACTCCTCATTTCTTACCTTGACTGTTTCAAGAAACTTACAACTGATCTTCCCACCTACAATATTCATTTTTTTCCAAATTCTCTTTCACACTTACAATAGACATATTTGCAAGCACATATTTGATCATCAAAACTTGTTTTTGATATTATCCTATTTTATTTATGTAATACTACATTGAAGTCATTTATTTTTACTTATCTTTCTCACTAGACTCAGCTCTTTAAAGGCACTGAGATTATGAATTATTTGCAATTGTCTCTCTAATGCCTGTGTCTTAGTAGGTTCTCAGGAGTTTTTCTGCGAATGAATGAACAGGCAATATATTTCAAAACTCCATGACTTTGCATGAATTATTCCCACTCCTGCAAAGCTTTCCTCCCTCTTATTGTGCTTATTTCTCCCTATTTCACTGTAGCCAAGCTTCTTCTCATTTCAGGGCATTTGATACTTTCTTCCCTTCTGTGATGGTCTTGCCCTCAATTCCCATCTCTATAATCTACCTAGATCTTAACAATTATTCAAATATGATTTTAAATGTCATTTCTGCAGATAGGACTTCCCTGACTATCAAGTCCACAAGCCCCTGCCTCACCAAAATAGTCTTTCTCACAAGAACATGTTTTTATTTAAAGATAAATTACCACCAATGTAATTTAAATATTTATTTTTAATTTTTAGAATTAAGAAGTTACTGTATTCCCACAGTATACTATAAGCTCCACTAGAGCAGGAGTCATGGTTTGTTCACTACTGTATGGTTACTCAGAGCACTACTTGGCTCATAGTAAGCACTCAACAAATGTTTTCAATAATAAATATATGCATGATGCACAAATGAATAAAAGCAGTTCTAGCCTCTTGACCAATGGTTTGTAGGTCTCAACTTAATCTAATAAAAATGGTAAATATACTTTAGACCTTTTTTTGCCTAAGGAAAGGTCACGTCCTTACAAATTAGCAAGTTGGTACTTTCTAACTTCCTGCTTTCTTATCAGTTTCTCTTTTATGTTACACTTGAGAAACCCTGGAAAAGAAGATGGAGGATGGCCTACATTTGCCTGAAGTAATGAAAGGTGCTAAAGAAAACATAAATAAAATGATGCAGATTATCTAAGAAAAAGGAATAAGCCATCAACTTAGATGACTGGAAAGCAGGATATCTCAAAAAGCATGTCACAGAGCAGGAAGGAGGTAGGTGCATGGCACTGAAGTAGTACTACTCCACTGGTAAGCTTAACAGAATAACTATTCTAGAGAAAGGAAGGGATGTCTCTCAAATAGGTCACCTACTCTTCATGCTTAAACACATGATATCAGTTACACAAACACTTGCTTCTTCACAGTAATCAGTGATCAATTTTAAATAAATTCTGTTCATATTTATCTCTTTTCAAATGAAAATAAATATTTTACCTGCTGTCATAGTCTCCAATGTGCATAAAAGGGTAGAGTATCTGAGAGCTTTTTCTACTATTTTAACAGCAAGGGCAAGATTGTAGCTGGGATACATACTAAAGGTCAGTTTGACACAAAGATGGCAGATGCATAGCAGGGAACTACTCAGTTTCATGCTGCATTTCATTGTAAATTAATATCTTAACAATAATTTTTAATTATCTTCTTGGCACTGTCTATTTAAAGGTATCCAAGAAATTCAAATTAATTTTGCCAAGCTTTTGGTGAATGATTCTATTGGCTCCAGTGCAAAATCCAACCAGGAGGTGGCTCTTTTAGCAAGTATAAACAGCTTTCAGGAAATAAACACTATTATTTTGTGGTGACTTTAAGATTTGCTTTTATGAAAATATTTTATACAAAGCAATTATGCAGTCAAAAGTACCATTTGTTTTATTTTGAATTTTAAAACCAGCCAGCAAACATGGACATGGAAATGGCATCTATCTAATAGGAGTGGCCAGGGACTAGTTACTTTGGCTGGTTGAGTGTTTTGTTTAACTAAGAAGTTTCATTTCCCAGTCAACTAGATTTTGCTCCTAGAAGATCCAACAGCAAGAGAACTTGGGACTTCAGGGATAATGATGGGTGAGCCTAGTCCCATGAGAAACACTGAACTAGGTCAGATATGCTTCTGTATATCTAAAGCTTAAGCCCCAAATGAGGGAACAAATCAGAATACAAGCATGCTAACAGTAAGAACAAAGAAAAGACAGTGACTACTGAGATTATTTTTTCAAGAATTACAGTTTGTAAAATTACCTTCATAACATGGTAATACAATGCAGTTCTTAAGAGTGTAATTTTAGATATGGGAATCGAGAGGAGAGAAAGGTTGTGTAAAATAAAATTTTCAAAAAGGTTTTCTTAAGCAGGTAAGATTTGTGATGGGCCTGAAGTAATGAGGGTAGTAATTGCTTGGGCGAGCTGCAAGTAGAGAGGGTGACGTTTTGGTAGAAAGCCCGCTTGAGCAACATTTTGAGGAATAGGAAGAAAACCAGCCTGAGCTGGTAATAGAGAAAAATGAGAGATAAAACATTAGAAGTTTTCAGAGAGCATCTATCTCTGAACAGAAAATCATAGACTAATTTTAAAGTGCAGAGTACTCTGTGGGAACCACACACATTCATCTCTGCCTGTACCCTTGAGAAGTATGGCCAGACCCACTCACTCTTGATGCTGGTGTGCATTACGTGACAAAAGCAAATGCAATTTTCTCATTTTGGAATTCAACAGAACAGTCCTGGATGCTGTTATAAACTCGAGGTATATATTTCAAGTGAGTGAACTTGCCATCAGCAAAGCAGTAGTTGCTGTTTGAGAAAAAAAAGAAAAAATCGAAACCAAAAAGGTCACTTGTTCTCCAGCCCATTTCTCCTGCCCTGTAGTTTTCACCTCCTCCTCTTCCCAGCCCAAATAAAAACAAAAAAAAAACACTAAATTTACTTATATATTGATGTGGTAGGTCTCTAGGTGAAAAAAAAGTATCAGTGGTCTAAGAAAATAAAATACAGAGTATAAGCTGTGAAGGGCAACCTGTTTAGCTTCTCTGCTATAAGGCACACAGTTAATGGCATGGATTTTGAATTTTTATATAGCAGTTATTTATTTTCAACTCATTTAGATATTTTAGCAGAAAACTTCTTATTTCTTATTTTCTTAAGGTTTTCCTACACAGGCTTGCTCCTTGTTTGAGTGAGACTTTTATCGCATTTCAACTTTCAATGATACTTCGTTTTCTTTGGAATAATTCGCAAATTTCAAAATGGAAACCTTTAAGAAAATATAAAGCATTCAGCGTGGATCTGTAGCCGTGTGTATTTCATGAGACCTGTGTTTCCCACCAGTCAGATCTGAATTTTGCATAATGCTTCATGACTTAATTATGACAGATAAGGCAATGAGAAAGGCTAAAACCAGAAGACAGTTCAGAAACAAGCCATGACTTACCCTGTTGGGTGAGGGGTCAGAAGAGGGCGCCACAGCCTTTAGGAGCACCTCTGTCAAGCTCGTGCTAACCCTTTAAGTAGGAAGGCAGTCAGAATGATGAAACCACATTATTATTGTTTTAAAATAATTATTGGCTGTTCCTGTGTAGGCAGTTACAGGAAACGTTTCCTCAGAAAATGGAAATAATCATGCTTGAAACTTATTTTACTATTTTAAAGTTTCTACTTCTAACTAGAGTTCTTAATGAAATTAGTGTTTAAAGATGGGAAGTTCCAATCTTTTGTCTGTGCCTAGCTAATAGAGAAATACAAAATAAAAATTCTCAAGCTTAATTATTGTTGTTAATTTAACCCAGAATACCAGAGATTAAAGGTATCTTAGAGATTGTATTCAACTCTTTTATTTGATAGCATGAGAAACTGAGGCCCTGAGGAGCTACACATTGAGTGTTGATAGAGTTGGAAAAAGATTCCAGGATTCTTAGCCTTTTGTGATGCTTTTTCTAATATAGCAACTAGTAAATCCAGTAACAATTTGTGTCTATGGTGGCAATATATAGAGGAATTTTTCTTATCAGTTAGTGATTCTTAATCAAGCATTTATGGATGAAATGGCATTTACATATAATTATTTTAAAATACTTCAGTAGAAAGTGGGAGGAAGGACAGATAAATACAACAAGATTTGAAACATGTTCTTAATCACTGAAAGTGGGTTAGGGTTCACTACACCATTCTCTCCATTTGTGTGTGTGTTCAAATATTTCTATAATAAAAGCATTTTCTGTTTTGTTGTTGTTGTTGTTGTTTGTTTGTTTTCTTTTTTGGAGGTTTTGCTCTGTCACCCAGGCTGGAGTGCAGTGGTGCAGTCCAGTCTTGGCTCACACACTGCAAACTCCATCTTCTGGGCTAAAGCAATCGTCCCACCTCAGCCTTCCAAGTAGCTGGGACTAGAGGTATGCATCACCATGCGTGGCTAATTTAATTTGTGTTTGCATGTGTGTGTGTATAGAGATGAGTTATCAAGCCCAGGCTGGTCTTGAACTCCTGGGTTCAAGTGATCCTTGCACCTAGGCCTCCTAGAATGCTAGGATTACAGGTGTGGGTCACAGTTTTCGGCATAAAGAGCATTTTCTAAAAGTAATATGTGTTAGGGGAAAGAATATGTAACAGGAAATTAAACCATTATGTATAGATTATGTATAATCTATGGATTTTAAATATCTATGATTATGACCATAATAAATATTTTTAAATAAGAGGTTTCTTAATACCAATAAAAGTTTTATAAATACGCACCTGCTAAAGAGAGTGTGCCTTTTCACAATACTGTACACTGCCATGTGCTAACATGAGGACTTTTGTTTTTGAGAGAAATATAATTAAGTTCACACTGTGGAAACTAACTTTATTGTTTGCACCGTGTTGCAAGATTCCTTCAATTTTATCCAGAAATATAAACATATCTAAGGTGGGTGTGTATGTTTATAAATACAGGGGGATACTTCTCAGGTGCAGGTGGGATACTTCTCAATACAGTTTGATTATGTAGCAATTGATTTGAGAGTGTGTTTCCAAAGCAATTTGAACATCATCTGTGCATAAAAAATTTTCAAGACGAACCAATCACCAAGAAGCAATTCCTTTATTGTCATACACACATCTAGATACGCAGATGTGGAATGCTGATGGTCATCAAAAAGAACCAGGGGAGCATCAGTTAAATGGATTCAGGAAGGGAATTTGAGACTCTGGCTACAGAAAAATGTACTGAATTATATTGGGTAAAGGGGATATATTTTAAACACTTGCAAACAAGGGCCATATATGCCTACTGGTTGTACAACACAGATGACAACCAATAATTTTGTAATAAAAGCTAACTTAAAATATAGAAGCAGCCCCTCCCCTAATTAATGAATTAATAAACAAAAAAACTCTGAAAGCTGAAAATTTAGGGGATGGAGAGGATCATGCTGTGCAAATCATTTTCCAACTGTTTCTCTATGATTTTCTGCTTCAGAAGACCGGATAGGAGAGTGTTTTCACTTCATAAAATGCAATGAGCATCTCACTTTCCAAGATTAAATAGATAATTTGGCTTAAATCTACTAACACCCCAATACACTAGCATTTTTTTTTCTACAAAAGAAGATAGGTTTTGGTAATTTTTTGTTCCAATTTTCATATTTCATAAATTCATATTTGTGTTTCTTGGTACATAAGGAGCAATATACCAAGAAAGGAATTAGCTCCATGGTACACTAACCATTTGCAAATAATAGTTCTTCCTATAAAGATTTGCTCTCTGTTTTTGAAGGAAGTTTCTGGGCAAACAACATTTTGAGAAAGAAATTCAGATACGGGGAAGGAAAGATCATGGGGAGCAGGAGGCTTTAAGAAACCTGGCTTGTGCATGTGATTTACTCATGTTGAAAAGTATGAAGATTAATGAAGCCAAGTGCATGAAAGATAGAAGAATGTCAGATTTCAATTACAATTGAGTTACCCACTTGGGAGTCAGTTTTAGATTGCAGCTGGTATGAGGGAATAGGGCCAAAATATGAAATCTTGGGTACGCAAAAGCTAAAATAAGATTGATGGATTTAGGAATTGTGTTTTATTTGGAATAAATGCTTACCTTAACTTCCTTTATGGACCACTGCAATTTTGGTTTAAAAGAAAGGATTATCACTTTTAAATTATCCTGTAATGTTGAGAGTGCAAGCATTCTGTAAGTAATAGTGGAGAAGGAGGTGTTGTGTGGGAAATGAGAGAAAGAGGGGAAATACTGATGTCCAAAAAGAATATGGTACTTAGAAATAGAATTGTATTGGCAGTCAGGAGACCTGTATTTTAACCACAGTACTGATAATAACTTTATACGTTACTGTAAGAAATTTTCTTTTCTCTCTGGGCCTTTCTTTCCTGATGTAATCATTTAAGATGATTATACTAAATGGTATAACCCTTTATAATTCTGCAATTCAAGTTAACGTTATTTGGAATCATTTATTGCAAATTTGCTTGGTTTTGACTAATGTTCACTTATACCTGATAGCAACAAATAAAGCTAACACGTTAATATAAATTTTAGTTGGAGTCTCCTGCTACCATTCTAATCTTGTTAATGCTAAATGAAGGTTACACTTGATCTTGAAGCATTATACTGAGCACAACTTCTCACTGCCTGCAGCTGGAGATAAAAGTGGAGTAACTATACGTGATTGGGCTGTTTACTAAATCCAGAAAAACACAACCTGGAAATGGTGGATTCGGAGTAATCTCCAGCATTAGCTTTTTTTCTTCTATGTTCTAAACTCCTCCTGGGTTTTTACGGTTTCCAGTTAAAGTCTGATGTTCCTGTCCTAGTTGGCTTCTCTGCTGTCTCCTTCATGGATCCCTGAGATTTATGCAGCTGTTAGGGAAGTGATCCGTTTTTAGATATCTCTTCTGCCTATAGAGATTATAGACTTTGCACATCTGAATCCATCTATATCGAGACTCTTTCCCCGGTCCAACTCTGTTCATGCCTTGCCCTATATTTTGGTTCCTCTCTTTAACTCACTATTAACATCTTACATCAACACCCCCTGTAACTGGCATTACAGGTTCAAATATGCCAGTAAATTTAGCAAGGAAAAATTATATGCCAATCTACTAAGACTCAAGCAATAGCTCTTCTTTATAAAAAGCCACTAATGCACGACTTGTCTCCATGAGCTATATAGTAGGTTGGTGCAAAAGTAATTGCAGTTTTTGCCATTAGAAATAATAGCAAAAACCACAAATACCTTTGTACCAACCAAATAGAAAAGAGATTGTCTTTCTCACATAGTGAAACATTCCTGTGACCACATCAATCTCATTTCTGCCAGGCCTTGCTGTGTGATTTCTGAAAACAAAAAAAAAAATCTACCCTTTCTGAGAAATAGAAGTTATTTTCTATATATTCCAGGGACACAAAGCAAATTTAGACCCGACCCCGCCTGCCAAAATTGGTATATGTGATTATTTAGCAGATTTTTGGACAAATACTTTATCCTAATAATTAACTTATTAATATTTATAATGTAATCAATTTTATTTTTTTGCAGTTACTATTATTTCTTGATGTCAGTTGTTACATTTTTTCAAACACATAGTAATATAATGTTTCCTTCCAAAGAAGTTAAATAACTTTAAATAAAATTAAAATTGCCTAAGTTAAAAAATATATGCATACTACTATACATATTAAGTGGTGATAAGCAAGTATGGAAAAAACATGCAGGAGGTACAAAATGATTAAAATTTGAGAAATACAGGACCAGATAACCTCAAGGTTGCCCTTAGATTTTGTGATTTCATCAATTGTGACTTAATGAAGAATGAAATTATAAAGTTGTTTTATCTCTACCTCCTTCTTCTCCATCTTCCACTCAGTGCTATGTGTTTTAGTACTGAGTCCTTACTTGTTCCAAAAGTGTCAGCTCTGCCTAAGTCATTTTCAACAAGAGTTATTCACCTTCCAAATGAAAGAGTGTCTTCCCACATAATTACATTGCTCTTCTTGGAAATCACTGCAACAAATATATTTTTTAAAAATCTATTTTAAAATCTACCTTTTTTTGTGTCAGAACTTTAAGACAGACGAACCAGACATTCTCATTTCACTATAAATGCTCATCTAAATGCCATCTTCAGCTGATGGGTAGTAAAATCTGGGGTCGCATGGTTGTTTTACAAGCTGGGGCATAGATTCTCTACTATTGTGGAATGAGTGAACCATGAATGGTAAGGATCCATTTGAGCATCTGAAGTTCAAAATAAAGCTAAAAGAAGAAGCTAATGTTCCAAACAAAAGATCCATTATGGCCACCATGCAGAGGCAATTCCAAATGTCCCTCAAAGAAAGCAGGGCTGGGCTTGTGACTCATGCCTGTAATTCCAGCACCTTCGGTGGCTGAGGTGGTGGATCACCTGAGGTCAGGAGTTCAAGACCAGCCTGGTCAAGATGGCAAAACCCCATCTCTACTAAAAATACAAAAATTAGTTGCGCATGGTGGTGCACACCTGTAATCCCAGCTACTCGGGAGTCTGAGGCAGGAGTATGGCGTGAACCCGGGATGTGGAGGGTGCAGTGAACTGAGAACGCACCACTGCACTCCAGTCTGGGTGACAGAGCGACACTCCATCTCAAAAAA
>NW_016821772.1:0-7540 GCF_001698545.2 Rhinopithecus bieti | reverse complement strand
TTTTTTTTTTTTTTTTTTTTTTTAAGACAGGGTTTTACCATATTGGCCAGGCTGGTCTCGAACTCTTGATCTCAAGTGCTCTCCCTACCACCTCGGCCTCCCAAAGTGCTGGGACTACAGGCATGAGCCACCGCACCCGGCTCTAGTACCTATAATTTTATTTACTTCTTAAGTTTCACACAACCTAGGAAGGTAGGCAGAGTAGGTACTAGTATCCTTATTTAGGAGAAGACAAAATTGAGAACTAGCCAGAGAGGTACTTATGATTTATATTTTACATTAGAAGCAGAGTAGGCAGCATAACTCTAGAGCTAAGATACTTTGGTGTCTTATGAGATCCTAGGTTCTATCTGGACTAATTTGTCACTGGAAGTAGCACTAGAAAGGGTTTTAGAGAATACAACAAAAGGTAGAGGTAATAGTCCTGAACACTTCCTTCAATGTTCAGATACATCTTGAAAAGCATGCACAGTCTCATTCTCCCAACCTAACCTGAGAACTGAGCACCTCTGGAAGAAGCTTCCTTGCTACCCTGGTGTAAACTGGTAGAGGGAATTCTCCAACTACCTAGTTGGAGAATATGACTAAATAGACCATTGCACGCTATTTTTGTTTTGTTTTGTTTTCAGATGATGAAACCTCAGATTTTCACTTTCAATAACATATAATATGGTAATAAATTCCCTCCAAACATTGATAAAGCCAGAAGAGTTAAGAACAACATATTTTCAGCTATCCTTTTGTCTCTTATCAAAACAGATTCTAGCATATCGCTGGGAACCAAAGGAGAAAGAAGACCAGGCCAGAATTAGAGATTTAGGAATCATCAGTATTGAGATGGTAGTTGAAATCATAAAAGTAAATGTGTCTAGCGTGAATAGGCAGCATGAGAAGAACAATAATTGCCTGGGAAGTAATATGGGGAAGAACAATATTTAAGTGTTGAGCAGAGGGGGAGTTTACCCAGAAAAAGAGAACAAAAGGAAATAGAAAAAAGGTAGCAATATCAGTATGGCTACTTAATAAAACTAAGGAAGCAAAGCTCCAAAAAGTGGTGATGAACAGTGTAAACCACTTTAAAAACGTCATGAATAACGATGACTTGAGGAAACATCACATTATACATTGATTGGGAAGCCGCTAGTGACCATCAAGTGAGTATTTTCATTAAAAATGTTGAAGCCAGGTTTTAAGAGACAGAATAAGAATATGGATGCAGTGGGTAAAGGTTATTTTAGATGTTTGGGTATGAAAAAATATAACAAAATTATGATAATTTTGGAAATTATCAGTGGAAAACAATTTCACTATGTTTAATAATTTATAAGTACTTCTTACCTTAGAAATCAAAACAGAATGATAGTTTGATGAGGCAACATGGTAAATGTAACTTACATTTGTCTGTTTTTAAGCAAATAAACAAAAGCACTTAAGTGTGTGCTTTTTGCATTTAGTTAGGAGAAAAGAGAAATGAGTTCATTGACACCTTAGGGTGGCATAGGATTGTATATAAAAATATTCTTCCTTTCATTTCCCACTAAGACTGAGTAGTGCCACCCACACTGTTCTTTTACTCTGGGGACATCTTTTCACAGTTCTGATGGTACCATTTTTAAAAACCTTCTGAATGTTCTAGCTATTTCTGTCACCTCTTGATGACTCTCTATTTGCCTCTGTTTACAAATTTTAGTGAAAAAGGAGGTTAAGTGAAATAAATGGGTCAGTGCTGATTTGACTAATCAGTAGTCTAGAAATAAAATTAGTTATTTCCAATTTGGCCCCAGTATCTTAAATTTCATTAACAAATCCGTGACTTTGCATGTGTATTCATATAGAGTGTATACCTCTTCTTTAATTTTTATTTTTTGCATAGCAGCTTCTCTCTGTAGCGTTCAGTGATGAGGGTCTCAAAATTCATATGAGGATCTGGAGAAAGTCTGACTAACACAATTTGTCCCCCATCTCACACCTTCTCTTTCCTCTTCCTTGTATTTCCCTGACTTTTGGGGGGGTTAATTCCCAAGTTGAATCATAGTCTTTCAATGCCTGCCAGTTCCAATTTCTCTTTAAATGTGACTGAAATCTGAATTCATGCAATCCCCAATCTGGGGTGAAACATGTTCATGGCCTGGGCAAATGATCAGGTAATATTTCATAGGCAGCAGTGAGTATTATCCAAGAATGTAAGGCATTCATGAGAAGCCTGAATTCAGCTTAGCTTGAGTTTTATAAGTGGAGACTTCAGGGATTTCTTGGCTTTTCCTCATTAGAAAAATATACATGTTTCAAATTACTAGTAATCCCCAAATGCAACTTATTGGCACCTGTTTGTTGAAAACCATTTCCTGTTCAAGGAACTCAGTACTTTCATTTGATCACAAAATTTTCCACCATCTGTAAGCCTCTTATCCTTCATTTTAATATTTTCAGTAATTCTGCTTCATGTGTAGATAGTTGGTAATGTATTTCAAGTGGCAATATTGATGTTAAATAAATTTTGTGTTATTTCTATGATAATGATAGTCATATTGCATTGTTACGCCATTCAAAATCTCATGCTGCCACATCAGAAGGGGTGACCACTATTTTCCACAGGAAATATTCTAAACACTTTATATGGGAAACTTAATTTGTTTAATAAGTACCCTTGTATCCACTTTCACGTTTAACTTATCCTAAAGACAAAACTCCTTGCTGACTGGCAGGCTCTTAGATCTGCTCAATAAGAATCATAGCTCAGCTATTAAGTCCTTAGCACCTATATGCAGGCCCAAGACTGCAACCAGAAGAAATAATAAAAAGAACTCTGCCTTAAAACCTGAGATATTTCTTTGTCCCCTTTACTGAAGCAATGGACCAACTTTATTGACTTAGATGTGCCTATTATCGAGTTTTTGTTTAACTGATATTTATGTCATACCACCTTTCAAAAATATTCCTGCTTTCTTGTCCCTTAGCCACCATTTAAATACTATCAATAGATAAACAAGAAAAGCCTCAATCGTTTGTGATAATTTCTCCTTGCAATTAAAGCAACACAAGCAAGAAATGATAAACAATAATAAAGTCAGCTCATAGTCAAGGCCAAATTATTCTAACTACTTTGTGCATTTCATTTGTGATTAAGGTGAGTGAGAGGACTATCGGAATTGCCTATCTTTAGACAGTTTTGGTTTCTCTGTTTCATCTGTTTTACTATTGTATTTGTATAGGTGAGTATTCAAAGGAAAACAGTGTTATGCTTAGTTTACACATTTCCAATATCCCAAAGTTTACTCAGAGAGAGTGACAACATTAAAACTTCTCCGAAAGAAGAATCTGAGGAAAGTTGACAACATTTTGCTTATCAAAGATCTTACTTACAAATGGAAACATATGTCCATTTGTGGAGATTCAACTAGCTGGGGTAAGCTTCCTTGAGCATAACAGAATACGGAAAAAACTGGCTACATAAAGAGTGCCTTAATCTGTCTACACCAAATGGTAATCCACCAACTAGCTTGCCTGTGAATACAAATATTACAGTTAAACCCCAATTCCAGCAAATTAGAACAGAAGATCATGGATGCCAAATTCTCTCCACAAACCAGGAAATAATAACCAAGGGAAAATGAACCTTGTGTATTTGAATAAAACAGTATTCTCAAAAATCATTTGAAGCATGTTTTTCCTCTGTTTAAGGAAATGCAATCTAAAGGAACATCTAGATCATTCACTGTTTTAACAGTCAAAGGCTAAGCAAGAGGAAGAGTCTCTGCTGAGTTCATTACAAAAGGTTTATTCTCTTGTCAAATAGCAATTACTTTTAAAGCCACCCCACCAAAAATATCCCCACCATCTTAATTCCCACCCACCTACTCACTAACATAGAACAGCATCTCACAAAAATATCTAGACACTTAGGAGAGGAGAAGAGTGGGACTGGTTCAGCATCCACTTCTTTCTACTGGACTATGAAACTTTCTTTCCATTTGCTAATTATAATGGTTGAGAACACAGACTTCGGTACCAGACTGATGTCAAAATATGTCTCGGCTCTCTTTCTTAGCAGTGTGACTTTTGGCAAGTCATTCAACACCTCTGTGCCTCAGTTTCCTCATCTGTAAAATGTAATAATAATAGAAACTAATTCATAGGGTTGTTATGAATATTACATCAATTGAAATATGTGTTTGTTATTTTAATGCATGTAATCCCTCATCATCTACTCTTTGTGACTTGGGTTTCATCGAGGCCAAGAATATTTGTCTGGTTGGTCACATTGAAGTTCAAAGCAATCCCTAGTATGAGGAACATTCGTATACATGCTGTGTTCAAGTGGGATGTATAGCAATTAGCATGGTTTGTGTAGTGGGTGTACACGAATCCCTCTTAATTATATGTGTGTTTTTATGTGTGTGTGTGTGTGTATTCATACTTTTTTGTCATGGCTATAACTGAAATTCCTAGGCCAGTTGACAAGTGTGTTTTTTTTTTCACAAGAGTAAATTTTTAAGATTATTATTTTTCTTTTTCCTTTGTATGGAAACTTCTACTACATTGTTAGTTTCCTATATTCTCAGCAGACAAGTGATTTCAAACCTAATTTAATTCGATTATTTTCTTTAACTGTTGCTGGTTCAAGTTCAAAATTAAAGCACAGCTTTGTGGGCTGTGAATTTCATTAACTTGTGTTCTAGGTTTCTTTCAGTGCCCACACAGACTCCCACACTCTATCGCCTTCCCCTCTGAGTCCCCAGGGACCCACAGCTCTGTTTCAGAAAAAAAAAGTGGGGGCTTGCGCTTTCATTTTACACTTGTGAAACAGCCAACTTCAAGCCACTATTGCCCCACCCCCACTCCCGAAAGACAAGGATGAAAAAAAGTCACTCATTTTTTGTCTGCTTTTGCCTTGTTTCATATGGATCAAGTTGGGTTTGTTTAACTTTGAAACTCCTAATGTTGCATTACTGCTGCATTACTGTTGGTTGAACTGCTCCCACCCCTCTGTTCTGTTGCACACAGACAGGAAGGTAGATAAGCCATGCCTGTTAGACACATGGTAAAACAGTTCACAGCTGCTGAAGCCAAAGCCTGCATTCTTGTTCAAATGTGGTTAAGCTGGGAAACTGAAGTGTGGGTGTCTATGGAAACAGTCGCTCGAGAGATTATGAAATGAGACATAGAGAAACCAATTTGTAAAGGGGATGTGCTAACTCCATCCTCCTCCTCCACTTTGTGCTTATCAAGTGGCAGTACAGACTAGGAAGGCCACCTTCAAATTTTCCTTCAAACACATTTAGCTGCTGTGTTACTGCTTTTCCCTTGGTGGAATAGTTTAGTTCTGAGTGCTCAGGGCTATAAGCAGATTTTACTGGCTGCAGGCTTCAGAAACCTACCTCTCTCCACAAAGACACAATCCCTCTGACCATCATCCTTTCAAAGCATTGACTCCAAACTTATTTGGTGGTGCAAGGAGCCTTCTGAATTGTAGAATGGAAAGAGCATTAGTGTTACAGTTAAGAATTTTTTTTTCTCAAGTCCTAATTTAGCCAATCATTAGCAGTAGCTAAGGCAGTTATACAGACCATGGAAGTCAGACTGCCTGGGATCTTAATCTCAGCTCTGCAAAATAGTAGTTATATAACCTTAGGCAAATTACTTAACCTCTTTTTTACCTCAATTTTTTCATCTATGAAATAGTTACAGTAATAGGTCCTATACCTCACAGGGTCATGTGAGAATTCAATGATATAATACATATACCTGCTCCAAGATAAGATGGTAACATTTTAATAAGTAAATGTTATATTCTTCCTCCATCATCACCATCATCATCATCATCATTTCTATATTACTATCTGGGGAAAATCAAATAATCTTGCTTCTCCTTAGTGAACTTAGTTATATATTGATAGTCATGAACTGAAGATGCTGTGAAAATTTCAAAATTTACTAGTTCCTAGCAAACACAGTAATCTCTGAAATGTCATATGAACTAAAGCATGATAATAACTTTTTATTGATTATTATTAAGTATAGAAGCTAGCAAGTGACTGCATGCCTTTTTTTCTGGAGTGAAGTCAAATCTAAAAGTGAGAACACAAGCACTTATTTCACAGTTATTTTGGTAAAATGAATCCTAGTTATCCCCTTCATTGGCATTTCTTCCATGATTCTTGCAAATTTACCCATTAGATTCCAGAGATAGTCATGTCTTCAGAGAATCAGTTCAGATCTTCTAGAGTATACAGGACTTGGCTGAAAGATCTTTTGATCTTGGCATGAAATATCAGAGACAATTCTAAGATTGGTTTTCTTCAGGTGCTTTGATTAGATAAGCCTCTGCATTATCTATGAAATCTCAAAAAAAAATTGGAAACTTTGTAGACTCTTCTTGATTGTCCTATTAATTCAATGTCATGGTTTCTCTGTAGGCATTCCTTCACCAGAATAGTCAAAAGACCCTGAAATTAAACTCTAATATCACAGCTTTTTACAGTCTGTGGATGGGGCTCAAAGAATCTCAGCTTTTTCTTTTTTTGTAATATACTTTTGTCTATTGACAAAATGAGCTGGATGTGTGTGGACTTATGTTTTAATGTTTGACTCAAGTGAAACTTTGATTGTTCAAAGTTCCTAAAAATGGTCACCTATCATCATCTTCATGATTACTTGCACAATTGTACATAAGGCTTCACTGCCAAGATCTAGGGAGAGGCATTACTCGCCATCATTTCTTCTTATTCAACCTTGTGCAGCTAAGAACAAAGAGGACCAGTAGCTATGTTGTATGGTCCATGGGAGTTTTTAATTTGAATTTTTAACTATAATTTTTTTTTATTTTTATTTTTTGTGGCTATATCATAGATGCATATATTTATGGGGTACATAAGCTACTTTGATACAGGCATACAATACAATATGCAATACCCACATCAGAGTAATAGAGTATCCATCACCTCGAGCATTTATTCTTGATTTGGGTTATACACACCCTAATTGTACTCCTTTAATTTTCTTAATGCACAATAAATTAATGTTCACTGTAGTCACCTTGTTCTGCTATCAAATACTAGATTGTATATATTCTATCTAACTATACTTTTGTGTCCACTAACCATCCCCTCTTCCCTTTTCTACCCTCACTACCCTTCAAAGCCTCTGGTAACCATCTTTCTACTGTCTATCTTCATGAGTCTGTTTTGATTTTTAGCTCCCACAACCAAGTGAGAACACGCAAAGTTTGTCTTTCTGTGCCTGGCTTATTTCACTTAATGTAATGTCCTCCAGTTTCATGTAGTTGCAGATGACAAAATCTCATTATTTTTGTGGCTAAATAGCACTCCATTGTGTATATGTACCACATTTTCTTTACCTGTTCATTTTTTGTGACACTTAGGTTACTTCAAAATCTTGACTGCTGTGAATAATGTGGTAATAAACATGAAAGTGTAGATAACTCTTTGATGTACTGATTTCCTTTCTTTTGAGCATATAGCTAGCAGTGGGATTGTTGAATCATATGGTAGTTCTGTTTTAGATTTTTTTAATTTTTAAT
>NW_016821771.1:0-3334 GCF_001698545.2 Rhinopithecus bieti | reverse complement strand
ATTTTAACTCCTCATCAATAAAATGGGAATAAACTTTTGAGAAAAAAAAAAAAAAAAGAAAAGAAAAGCCAGCATTCACCTGTGGAGGAAATGTAGAAGCATAAATTAAGAAGTGGTCATTCAAAGTTCAAAAAAAAAAAAAAAAAAAAAAGATTACCTGGTAAGCCCTTACTATTTGCAAGTCACTGATATTATTTTAAATTTGTAAAAAATATATATATACACACACATATGTATGCATACACATATAACACATACATAACATGTATGCACCATGCACACTCAGGACAGTCTTCACTTTGCTGTATCATAAAAAAGACAGTAAGATTTGTTTTCTTTTACATAATGTGCACTATGAGACTCAATCAAAAACGATGGTGCCACATATATTCTTCACATAGAAAATAATTCACAATTCTCAAAATGATTAAATCTATTTTGCCTCGTAAACCTAGTGATAGACTGCAAATGTTTTAAAAGCAAAATTTCCCCTTATTTAAAAAATAATAAATAATAAACTTCACAGAAAATCAGTGCTGTCAACTCCAGACCAACACCATCTAACTGAGAAAGTGATACTAAACTAATTGCATGACTGTGGTCCAACTGTTACTAAGGTGATTTGAATAATATTTATCCCTTTAAAAGGATAAAGGAAATTCCCCCTCAGAATCTTTCCCTAGCAAAGTTCAACATTAACAGGAAGTTTATAATTGGTTTTGCAACATATTTAATTTTTTAACTATAAATTAAAATTCTCCCCAAATAATATAAATCTAAAAAAGTACTGAAATCTGGCTGAAAATTCTCATAGAATGTAACTGATGACAAAATCCTGTGGATTTTTTTCTTTGCATTTCATGAATCACAAAATATGTATTACCCAAGAGACAAACTTCAAGGATAGAGAAACGTAATGGAAATTTTATTTACAATTCGTTTCCTTACTATCAAAATGGGGAAAATACTAAAATTTAATCTAAAAGCCAATTCAGAAAACTTTGTGAATTATTTACATAACCTAAAATGTTTATATTTATATAATTTTAATAGCCAAAAGACATGAAAAGAAGAACAGTATAAACTGTAAATGTGGTCATTGTCATTCTTTTTGAGATTAGTTACATCTCCTATAGCTGCCAAACGTCCTGGATTGATCTTTAGGAAGCACAGATTCTAGGCAGAGCAGAAAGGAGGTATGGTCTGTTCTAAGATGATAGCTGTGTATCTAAGATATCTCTCATTATCAAAACTTTTATAAATTAAAAAAATTTCCTTAAAGTAAGGTTATAAAAACAATGATTCAATTGGGAAGTGGGTGTTTAGGTTACAGAATTCCAGATTCACAATCATAAACATATTTTTTCTACATAAATTTCAATTATTTTAACTACAAGCGTAGAGTACAAAAGCTGGCTGATACAATTGACAACACCAAGTCTAAATATCACAAAGCAAATTCTGACTAGCCCATAAATCTTAAGCAAAAGTCAATCAGTTCTAAAGCTGTCAAAATAAACTGCAACAATATCACTGATAGAAACTTATCCTATAGATATATTTACACACAATACAATTATGCATGTGCAAAGATTTGCAGCATTCTTTATTTTAAAAACTGTAAATAACTTAGATAACCATCAATAGAGAAGTAAAATAAGGTACACTTGCACCCATAAAGTAAAATCCTATTCAATTTCTACCAGTTTAGATATTCTGCCTTTACTGATACCAAATCATCAGATGCCCTGCAGTAAGCCTTAACTGAGGATAATAGTCAATGCATCTAATAGTGTTTAGAACAACAAATCATAAAAATGATACTTTAAACATCTTATTTAAAAAATAAATTTGTATTCATTTACCAATCTTTTGACATAGAGTCAAGGCTTTTTATTTGAACACAGGTCCATTGACTGGAGTTCTGTGTCATAGTCCAAGCAAAAGCTACCCCAATTAAGCATCCCATACTACTTCCAATTTGGCTCCTCTAGAATAGTCAAAACTTAAAATTCTTGCAAAGCAATTTCAGTGAAAAACCTTGGGGAGTGTTTTTATGGTTTCTCCAAACTTCGACAGTTGTTTTTATCAGCTCTTTTTTTCCCCCCCAATTTACCTTAATTGAATGTTAACAAAGCATTCACCTAATTTTCATAGAAACAATGTATTCTTTTTGCACTTACTTTATTAGACAGTATAATTATTTAATTAGTTACGTAACTAGAGATACAGCAGTGAACCCAGGAGAAAAAAATTCTCTGCCTTCATTGCGTTTAGGTTCTAAAAGGAATGAGAAAGACAATCAACAAAATACAAAATAAGTAAGATACATTTTAGAGGGAAATAATATTTGGAGACTATGGAAGAGCAAGTGTGGATACAAGAAGAGCAGGTAGAAGCTCACACAATAAATCAGACAAGAGATAATCGTGGCTTTGAATACGGGAAAGTGGAGATCATAGACACATTTTGACCGTACAGCTGATATGTATGGCTAACAGACTGGACATTAGAGAGAAGGAGAAAAGTTAAAAATACCTGAAAACTGAAAAAATGAATTTAGTGGCAAGGAGGTCACTGATGACAGTTCAGTGGAGTCATGAGAACAGAAGCTTGACTGGAGTAAGATCAAGAGAGAACAGGAAAGAAACTGAATACTGCAAGGATATACAACCTTTGAAGCAGATTTACTGGAAGAGAATAGAAAAGTGGCTATGGGCATGAATTAGTATGTTTCACAAAACTATTGTTAACACATTAAGTTGGTGAAAAGTCATGTAAGAATAGGTGCATATACTCAGTGTGTATATGCAGATACACATGTGCCCTCCTACACTCGCTTATTCTTATATATGTAGAGAATTTTAAAAAATTCTACATCAGAAATTAGTATTGCCATGGCTAAAGATTGGGGTGAGAAAGTAGACTCATTATGTATTTTTAACTACTATAATTTTTTATCACAAATCATTACTTTAAAATTAATTGTAAAATTGTAATTGAGTTTACAACTGTCAATAACAACAGGATACCAACTGAGCTGCTGGAAATTCAAAGCGGCTTTAGGTTTGTTTGCTGTGCAAATAGCATAATCACTATCGGTTCTAGTAATACAAATCACACACCCTAATTAAGTGATTGCATTATATCCAAATGGAATGACTGTAACAGACTAGAAATCCATTAACGGCACAGTTTTGCATTCAGAGGCCAAAATATTTTTACAAATGAATACAAATAATGAGAAAGAAATGAACCATGCATTAAACTCAAGAAGTTGAGCAAAAACATATAACGTCCCCAAAAGGAAAAAAGAAATCAAAACACACCTTTA
>NW_016821770.1:0-1471 GCF_001698545.2 Rhinopithecus bieti | reverse complement strand
CTAGTTTTTTGTATTTTTTAGTATAGACGGGGTTTCGCCGATTGAGTTAGGATGGTCTCGATCTCCTGACCTCCTGATCCGCCCGTCTCGGCCTCCCAAAGTGCTGGGATTACAGGCTTGAGCCACCGCGCCCGGCCCAGTGTTGTCATTTCTTAAAACACTTTGGAACTTCTTTTTGAGAAAGTCACTCCTTTGTTTAACAGTTTTTTTGAGCGCCTACTATGTGCCAGCTTCTGGTGTTAAGCAGCGAATTATTCGGACAATACTGGAAAATCTATTCTTGGAATTACTTTGGGGTGGACTTACTTTTTGAAAGAAGTCAGAAGTCCCTGGGGATCACATTTGGTGAATAAAGAGCACTATAAAGCTAAATAATATCAATCATATGACTTGAGATTAAAATAAACTTTATAACAATGAAACCACAAATTAAAAATATTGGGTTTCTTGGCCGGGCATGGTGGCTCGTGTCTGTAATCCCAGAACTTTGGGAGGCTGAGGCGGGTGAATCACCTGAGGTCAGGAATTCGAGACCAGCCTTGCCAACATGGTGAAACCCTATCTCTACTAAAAATACAGAAATTAGTCTGGGCGCAATGGCTCATGCCTGTAATCCCAGCACTTTGAGAGGCCAAGGCAGGCAGATCACCTGAAGTCAGGAGTTCGAGATCAACCTGGTCAATATGGCAAAACGCTGTCTCTATTAAAAATACAAAAAATTAGCTGGGCACGGTGGCAGATGCCTGAGGTGGGAGAATCCCTTGAATCCAGGAGGCAGAGGTTGTAGTGAGCTGAGATCATGCCGCTGCCCTCCAGCCTGGGCCACAGAGCGAGACTCCGTCTCAAGAAAAACACAACAAAAAATTAGCCAGGTGTGGTGGCGCACCCCTGTAGTCCCAGCTACTTGGGAGGCTGGGGCAGGAGAATTGCTTGAAGCTGGGGAGGTGGAGGTTGCAGTGAGCCAAGATCACACCACTGCACTTCAGCCTGGGCGACAGAGTAAGACTCCACCTCAGAAAATATATATATATAGACAGAGTCCTTACGTGAATTTATAAAATTATTTTAAACAAACATTGAAAAATCCTTCTCTCTCTCTCTCTCTCTTTCTTTTTTTGAAACGGAGTCTCACTCTGTCACCCAGGATGGAGTGAGTGGCATGATCTCGGTTCACCACAACCTCCGCCTCCCAGGTTCAAGCGATTCTCCTGTCTCAGCCCCCAAGGAGCTGAGATTATAGGTGTGCGCCACCATGCCCGGCTAATTTTTGTGCTTTTTAGTAGAGACAGGGTTTCACCATGTAGGACAGGCTGGTCTCAAACTCCTGACTTTGTGATCCACCCGCCTCGGCCTCCCAAAGTGCTGGGATTACAGGTGTGAGCCACAGCACCCAGCCAAAAATTATTTCTTAATAAATGTAGAGTATCCCAAGGTTACTACCTTGATGCAGAAATCACAATTTAAATGTAGA
>NW_016821769.1:0-665 GCF_001698545.2 Rhinopithecus bieti | reverse complement strand
TCAATTGCATTTCTACATATTAGTAACAAATAATCAGAAATTGAAACAAAAAATGCCAATAATATAAAAATACATGAAATACTTAGGGATAAATCTGATGAGAGAGATGAAAGGTCTGTACAAGAAAAACTACAAAACATTGCTGAGAGAAATTAAAGATGTAAATAGAGAGATACACTTTGTTCATGGGCAGGATGACTTAATGTTAGTAAGATGTCATTTCTCCTCAAACTATTCTACAAATCAACACAATTCCAATCGAAATCCCAGCAGGGCTTTTAAAAATAAAAATGGATAAACTCATTCTAAGTTGGTTCTAGAATTCATACGGCAATGCAAAAAGACCCAGAATAGTCAAAGTAATTCTGAGAAAGAATTTTCATTATTTATTAGGATAATGCCACTCAAAGCAATTCTGAAGAAGAATAAAATTGGTAGGCTGATACAGCCTGATTTCCAGGCTCATTATAAAGCTATGGTAATTTTTTAAAGTGTAGTCTTGGTAAGAAGAGAGACAAACAGATCAATGGGACAAGACAGAGAACACAGAGACAGATCTACACACATAAAGACTCCTAATTTTTGACAAACACGCAAAGGCAATTAGAAAAGAATGGACAGGCCGGGCGCGGTGGCTCAAGCCTGTAATCCCAGCACTCTGGGAG
>NW_016821768.1:5958-7266 GCF_001698545.2 Rhinopithecus bieti | reverse complement strand
CTTTGACAATAATTGGGGTTGCTGAGAAAAAAGAGAATAGCTAGAAGTGTTATAGGGAGAACTAGGGAAAGAAACAACAAAGATTCTAAACAATGTTGTTAGACTTTATATAACAAGGTTGTGTCACTATTATAATTCAGAATTTTTTCATTTCCATCTTGATTTCATTGTTTACCCAATAATCACTCAGAAGCAGGTTATTTAATTTCCATGTATTTGCATGGTTTTGAAGGTCCCTTTTAGAGTTGATTTCCAATTTTATTCCACCGTAGCCTGAGAGAGTACTTGATATAATTTCAATTTTCTTAAATTTATTGATACTTGTTTTGCAGCCTATCATATGACCTATCTTGGAGAAAGTTCCATGTGTTGTTGAATAGAATGTATATTATGCAGTTGTTTAGTTCTGCAAATATCTGTTAAGTCCATTTGTTCTAGGGTATAGTTTAAATCCATTGTTTCTTTGTTGACTTTCTCTCTTGACGACCTATCTAGTGCTGTCAGTGGAGTACTAAAGTCCCACACTATTACTGTGTTGCTGTCTATCTCATTTACTTGATCTAGTAGTAATTGTTTTATAAATTTGGGAGCTCCAGTGTTAGGCGCATATATATTTAGGATTGTGATATTTTCCTGTAGGACTAGTCATTTTATCATTATAAAATGTCCCTCTTTGTCTTTTTAAACTGCTGTTGCTTTAAAGTTTGCTTTGTCTGATATAAAAATAGCTACCTCTGCTCTCTTTTGGTGTCTATTTGCACAAAATGTCTTTTCTACCCCTTTGCCTTTAGTTTATTTGAGTCCTTATGTGTTAGATGAGTCTCTTGATGGCAGCAGATACTTGATTTGTGAATTCTTATCCATTGTGCAGTTTGTATCTTTTAAGTGGAGCATTTAGGCTATTTACATTCAATGTCAGTATTGAGATGTGAGGTACTATTCCATTCATCATGCTATGTGTTGCCTGAATACCTTGTTTTTTTAAAATTTATTTATTATATTTTGGTTTTATAGGTCCTGTGAGATTAATGCTTTAAAGACATTCTGTTTTAATGTGTTACTGGGATTTGTTTCAAGATTTAGAGCTCCTTTTAGCAATGCTTGCAGTGCTGGCTTGGTAGTGGCAAATTCTGTCAGCATTTGTTTTTCTGAAAAAAGAAAAAAACCTATCTTTATTTATGCAGCTTAGTTTTGCTGGATACCAAATTCTTGGCTGAAAATTGTTTTCTTTAAGGAGGTTAAAGATAGGGTCCAAATCCCTTCTAGCTTGCAGGATTTCTGCTGAGAAATCTGCTGTTAATCTGATAG
>NW_016821768.1:0-1658 GCF_001698545.2 Rhinopithecus bieti | reverse complement strand
CCTTTGTGTACCAATCATTATATTGAATCTTCATTTTGGATATATATTTATTCAAAGAGTGCTTTAGTTTTAATAATATTACAATTTCATTTGTATAGCTCATTGTTCTTCATGAAGGAAATATCTTCTCTTATAGCTCTGATGTGATTGGTTCAACATTTGCTTTTAGTTTTACTTATATTCCCTCAATATTCCCTTCTTCAAATTATTTTTTAAATAAATGGGTTATAAAAATTTTCCAATATTTTCTGTTTACCGGTACCTTTTCAAAACATTTTTCTGTCTTGTTTCAGTATTAGAGTTTATTGTCTGACATAACAGTTTTTACTTTTGTACAGACCATGCTCTATATTTTCATATAAAAGTATGTATATAAATCATAGTATTCTGCCCCCAAACTTAACATAATTCCTTTTCTTTCACCTTTTTTTTGACACTTTACTGACTCATACTAGAGTTGATTCTAAAATAAGCAAATTTAGACTGTTTCTTTCACCAGCAGTTTTCAATGTAGCCCCTATTCCATGTTGTGGAATCCCTGTTTCCTTTTCAATTCTTGGCAAGCCTAACTCTCCTGGGTTATGGCAAGGGCTACAAGAGCAATTCAAGCAGTGGAATGCAACAACAGAGTAATAATTCACCTTTTCCCAACAATAGGCCTCTGTTATGGGTTGACTTCCAAGCAATAACACTAGAGTGGATTAATTTGACAATGTATATATAAATCTGTATGTTTTATTAACTAATTACCAAGTGTTTCTTTTTTCTCTCCATTCCAAATCTGATTTTCCCACTGGCCTTTATCCTTCTCCTATATCTAACAGATTTATCTCCACTCAAGACATTTTATTCAACAAAGAAATTCTCCAATCAGCTACACAAGCAGTATGAGCTTGGCAGCTATAGTATAGACTTGCACTGAATTCCCTTGTTTTCAAAGTGGCACCCTTGCCTCCATTAATTTCTAATATCCCTGAGTCCAGATGTAATATTCCTGAGTTCAGAGCCTCTCTGAAGCAATGTCTTCAATATGTGACCTCTAGTCCCCGGACTGTGTTTGTTGAAGAAAAGAATCTGTAGGACTAACTGTAAAATCTATTCACTTTCAACCAATCCTCTTGTTTATCAACCTTTACACACACCACCAGTTTTGAGGTATTATGTCTCTCAGACTCCTGAAACTTTCTAAGGCTCTATAGATCTGATGGCTTTATTTCTTGTTGCCACCCCTCTCACACACTCCACTGAAATCCTTGCCTTCTCTAATCCATCTCTCTCTCTCTCTCTCTCTCTCTCTCTCTCTCTCTCTCTCTCTTCTGTTTTAAGTTAATGTCTAAATGCCTGTTTCTTTATTGCCATTTTAGTCAGGTTTCAGGAGAGAGTGAACAAAGATAAATATTTGTATTATATTAACATATTTATCCAGAAAATTCAAACATGCTGTATCTATATCCTGAAGAAGATAACTTTATCAGATAAGTTTCATTTTAGTTAAGAATTAGACATGCATATAATTTTGTAATCTCTCTAGTAGCTCACAAGCTAAATGAATATAAAGATGATCTGTGACATCTATCATCTCATTCATATTTAGGGTTGATTAATTAACCTAGTGAGCTATGTTGTTATTCACCTTTTTTTCATAATAGCAACAAGTG
>NW_016821767.1:0-1520 GCF_001698545.2 Rhinopithecus bieti | reverse complement strand
AGGGTGGGCAGTGGCAACCCTGACTGCAGCAAGGGTCTCAGTGCACATACCTGGTGGCCCGATGGGCCCCTCTTGCCCGTCCTTGCCTGGCGATCCTGGAGGTCCAGCAGGGCCTGGGGGCCCCTGCAGCCCAGGAGGCCCTGGGGACCCAGCCTCTCCTGCAGGCCCTACAGTGACAAAATTGAGTTGAAAGAGGGCCATAAAAGGAGTTTCCAATGGGTAAGGAAGGTGAGTGGTGGCTTCCTGAACAGGGAGAAGATAGATGGAACAGGTGGAGCTTTGCAGACTGAGGGGGCGATGGGGTCCCTTGCTGCATATGCTGGATCCCTGGCTGGCACAGCAACATCCTCTCTCCACCCACAGGCCTAGTGAGCAGCCAGAGGGAGGGCAGGGAGCTAGGACTTTGCATCCTCTCTTGCAGGCAAACTCTAACACCTGGAATAGTGGTTGGGGCTGCAATTCATGCTGGGAAAAGCAAGGAGAAAGCAGATGAGTTGGAAGCTGGGCTGGGGAGGGGAAGAAAATAAGGGGCTTGAGAGGGGTCCCCTCATGCCTTTTGTCCCCTCACCAGTGAGGTCCTTCAGGCTAAGCTGGTGCAGACGGTCCTCCAGGAGCTGCAGGGAGCTGTTAAGGGCACCGAGCCGCCTGCCCAGACCCGCCTGTCCCCCCACCAGCTTCTCCAACAGGGCTGCCTGCGTCTGGCTGGTGGTGTTGGTTTCCCGTAGCCCGGCCCAGAGCCCAGCCACATGTCTGGAAAGGCCCTCGCGCAGGCCCTGCAGTCCCCCAGCCACAGTGTCCAACCGTTCACAGACACCCTCAAGACGGCCCAATCGCCCCTCTAGGCTGGGGCACTGGCCGGCCTGTGCCTGTCCCTCCTCCAGGCCTCGGAAGCGCTCCTCACTCTCCGTAGCATGCTCTGTGGCCTCCTGCTGCAGCCTATTAATCTCAGAAATAATGCGGTCCTTGGTGGCCCCCAGGTCAGCCAGATCAGCGCCCTGGCCCTCCACAGTGGTCTGGAGCTCATTCAGTGAGTCATTGAGGGAGCTGAAGGTGAGAATAACCTCAGAGAGCTCTCCTTGCAGGGCCTGCAGGGCTGAGCCTGAGCTGCCCCCAAACACACTGAAGCCGTCCAGGGGCCCACGGCTTGGTCCCCCAACACCTGGACCAGCCCCAGGACCCCGAGGAGGCAACAGGGGGCAGGAGCAGCGCTCCACACCATCCCGAAGGCGGCCTAGTTCCTCTTGAACTCCACCACAGGCCCCACATCCCTCATCCCCATGGGCCTGCAGCAGCCCCTCCAGTTGGCCTAGCCGGGCTGCAGTGAGATTCAACCTTAGCGTGAACTCTGCAGCTGTCTCATCCTGGGCATCTACACGATCCTGGAGCCGGTCCACAACCCCTTGTAGTCCCTCCAGCATGGCCTGCCGGGCCTCCCCCGCTGCTTCCACCGTGTGCAGGCCTGAGCCCACCAGCCGCAGCTGTCCCTCACTGTCCAGCACCCTGCGTTCCAAGGCACTGAG
>NW_016821766.1:48823-67041 GCF_001698545.2 Rhinopithecus bieti | reverse complement strand
GCCTGACCATTAATTCACTCTTAAAGCTACTCAGAGAATTAAAATACTAGTAGTAGTAATTACTTGATTATAGGAAATAATTTTTTTGTTGATTATGGATAGAACCTACCTCCTTCTGCTTGCTTATATAGTCTGCATTTATGAATTCATGATTAATATTTACGATAGAGCTAAGGTGAGCATTTGTGTTCATTTTTTAAATATACCATATACCTCTGGTGTTTGGAGGGCCTAGAGAGGGTAGACATATGAAGTATGGAAGTGGTGGACATGGGGTCTCAAAACATTCTATTAATAGTTTACTTAAACTGTAGGGAAAGTACATGTGTGTTTTATTGTTTTTATAGCAAAAGTACGTTTGTTTTACTGTTTTATAGCTTGTGAATACTATAAATGTTCTTTTGAATATATTCTGTATTTTCTTTCTTTCTTTTTTTTTTTTTGAGATGGAATCTTGCTCTGTTGTCCAGGCTGGAGTGCAATGGCGCAATCTTGGCTCACTGAAACCTCTGCCTGGCAGGTTCAAGCAATTCTTCTGCCTCAGCCGCCCAAGTGGCTGGGACTACAGGCGCATGCCACCATGCCCAGCTGATTTTTGTGTTATTAGTAAAGACGGGTTTCACCATATTGGCCAGGCTGATGTCGAACTCCTGACCTCATGAGCCGCCTGCCTTGGCCTCACAAAGTGCTGGGATTACAGGCGTGAGCTACCATGCCCGGCCTCCGTGTTTAAGTTTTAAAACTCAAAAGCAAACATAGCAAATGATAACATTTGTTAAATCGGGGTGGTAGTTTGACTATATATTATATCTGTTTTTCTATAAGTAAGATATTTTGTAATATAAAAGAAAATGAGATAGTTATCACTTTAAAAACATATCTGCTAAGCTCTTTGAAGTTATATATTGCCCATTTGCACATAACTGCTTTGATGGTGAATGATAATTGTGTGTGAGAGTAACTGACTCTTGTCTACAGAACTAGACAGTACGGATGGTGCCAAAGTTTTTAGTAAACAACCCGGAAGAATCCAAAGAGTAGCAAGAGGATCAGGTGTATCAACAAGAGATGTTCAAGAACTTTTGACACAATATACCAAGTTTGCACAGATGGTGAAAAAGATGGGAGGTATCAAAGGACTTTTCAAAGGTAAGAAAAATAAGCTTGTTATTAGTTAACAGACTGAAAAGAAAGGAAGTTGAGTACAAAGTTAAGAGTACTGCCAGTACTGGAAAATTCACAGCTGAATTTCATGTTATTTTCAAGCACTTCCAGGATTTATGTGACCCATGATTTATCTGTTTTCATATTTAAGGTAATAAACATTAATATTAAAAAAACTTTACATCTGTGTAGCGTGGGTAAATGAAAAAAATAATAATGCTTTTCTTTTTGTGAACACATTGTATTAAATTTAGATAATATAAGGAAAAAAACCAACGCATTACCTTTACTCCCCAGAGAATCCAGTGGATCCTACTGCAAATAACAGTTATTATAACTAAGTTTTCTTCTGATACATCATTAACTATTTTTCCGTGTTGTCAAATATTCTTCAAAATATAATTCTTGGCCGGGCGCGATGGCTCATACGTGTCATCCTAGCACTTTGGGAGGCTGAGGTGGGCGGATCACTTGAGGTCAGGAGTTCAAGACCAGTCTGGCTAGCATGGTGAAACCCTGTCTCTGCTTAAAATACAAAAAATAGCCGGGCATCATGGGGCATACCTGTAATCTCAGCTACTCGGGAGGCTGAGGCAGGAGAATCACTTGAACCCAGGAGGCGGAGGTTGCAGTGAGCCGAGATTACACCACTGTACTCTAGCCTGAGCAACAGAGTGCTGAGCAACAGAGTGAGACTCCATCCCCCCAAAACACACACACACACTTCTTAACTGCTGAGTAATACTTTGCCAGTTATGCATGTATCTTTGTCTAATGTAATGCCACTCTTTTGGACAGTTAGGCTGATTCATTCACTTCTATATCAGATTAGTTTTTGTGCAGTTCCATGAGACCAGGAATTTTGTCTGTTTTGATGGGAAACATAGTAGATGCTAAATAAATTTTGTAGTAATATAATTCCCATTATATTTATTTGTTTATTTATATTATTTTGAGACAGTCTCTCTCTGTCACCCAGACTGGAGTGTGGTGGCACGATCTCGGCTCACTGTAGCCTCTGCTTCCCAGGCTCAAACGATTCTCCTGTCTCAGCCTCCTGAGTAACTGGGATTACAGGCATGCACCACTACCGCCTGGCTAATTTTTAGTAGAGACGGGGTTTCACTATGTTGGCCAGGCTGGTCTTGAACTCCTGACCTCAAATGATGTGCCTGCCTTGGCCTTCCAAAGTGCTGGGATTACAGGCTTGAGCCACAACATCCGGCCTCATTTCCATTGTAATGGTTGAATGTTTTCTCAATATGTGTGTTTAGGTTATTAAGTTTAACATTTCTTTGTACATTTACTGGTTTGAATTTCCTCTGTGAATCGCCTCTTCATGTTACCTGTCCAGTTCTTCCATTTTTCCCCCTTTTATCTTTGTAATAACTCCTTAAAATCTTTGGTTTATGTCTTCGAATATTTTCCCCAGTTTTCATTTACCTTTTATTTTATTTATATTTTATAATGAATAGTAGTTGCTCTTTTAATGTAGCCAGCCTGTCTTTTCTTTTATTTCTTTTATGCTCATAAACAGCTTCCCCATGTTTATTTTTTCCTTTTTTTTTTTTTTAACAGAGGTAATCAAGTTAACCTTCTTCATGTTGATACCACAGTTGTCACCATTTTCTTCTATTTTTTTTTTGAGACAGAGTCTCTCTCTGTCGCCCAGGCTGGAGTGCACTGGCGTGATCTTGGCTCACTGCAACCTCCACCTCCTAGGTTCAAGCAGTTCTCCTGCCTCAGTCTCCCGAATAGCTGGGATTTCAGGCACGTGCCACCATGCCCAGCTAATTTTTGTATTTTTAGTAGAGACAGGGTTTCACCATGTTGGCCAGGCTGGTCTCAAACTCCTGACCTCAAATGATTCACCTGCCTTAGCTTCCCAAAGTGCGCTGAGATTACAGGCGTAAGCTACCACGCCTGGCTTCTACTTCTTTTTGGTTTTATTTTGTGTTTGACTTTTTATCTCAATGGAATTTATTTTGCTGTGTATTGTGTATCGTAAAAAGATAAGTTTTTCCAAAGACTATCAACTGTTCCAGTCCTCTTTTAAATTTTTTTCTATAATGTAAACAACTAATTCAGAGTCTGTGAAAATTTGCCTTGAAACCCATTAAAATGAATTTATTATTTCCAAAAATATTGATTAGACAAGCTCCAAAGATGAACAATACCACTGAATAGCTTCTAAAAGCATGAGTATTACCTTTTATATTTGAAGCTTTCCTTATTTTCCTTGTGATATCCTATTTGCTCTTTTGTGACAAGGAAGAAAAATTAGACAAACATGTTGAAAACTGGTTATAATTCCTACCATCCCATGCTATTTCAGATAGTGATTAATAAACACATTACATCACTGTAATGTCTTTCCCATGTAGTCCTGACTATTCTTGATGGGACAGATTCACCATCCAGATCTTATCTATGTACTGATTCCTCAATAAAAGAATAACCCCAAGATGAAGTTGGCAGTGGATATACACACAGCTGTGTCACACCAAACTTGAAATACTTTTTTAGAAGTTTTAAGTGCTGATAAACAAACTCTTAGGATAAATCACTAATGAGCATGGAATTCCCAGCTTCTTCAGTTTTATTCATCATATAATGGTTTTCACAGATTTTATCATAAAAACGTATCTTCTCTTTCATTCATAATTTATAATTCACATGATTTATTCACATTAACCAGCTGTGACTGGAGAATCAAGAGGGTTTTTGAGTCCCATTTTTTATAAATGCTTCTGAGAAGTACCACAGTTAATGCCCCTTTCAAATAAATAATTTTGGATGGGTGTGGTGGCTCACACCTGTAATCCCAGCACTTTGAGAGGCCCAGGCAGGAGGATCCCATGATCCCAGGAGGGCAAGGCTGCAGTGAGCCATGATTAGGGCACTGCATTCCAGCCTGGGCGACAGAGCAAGAGCCTGTCTTAAAAAAAAAAAAAAAAAAAAGTTGTTGAAGCAATTCTATGCATTGTTGTAGTGAATATCTCTTGCCTTCCTCTTAGGAGTACAGCTCTTGTCTAAAGGATGTTTTTACCTATTCTGGCTCAGAGTGCATTTATTTTTTGTTGTTTTTTGTTTGTTTTGTTTTGAGACAGTCTTGCTTTATCACCCAGGCTGGAGGCTGGAGTGCAATGGCATGCTCATGGCTCACTGCAGCCTTGACCTCCCAAGGTCAAGCTATCCTCCAATCTGAGACTCCTAAGTAGCTGAGACTATAGGTGCGTGCTGTCACACCCAGCTAATGCTTTTTTTTTTTTTTTTTTTGTAGAGACAGTGTTTCGCCATGTTGCCCGGGCTGGTCTTGAACTCCTGAGCTCAAGTAATCAGCCTCCCTTCGCCACCCAAAGTGCTGGAATTACAAATGTGACCCACCTCACCCAGGCTTCATCTCTTTCATTGGCTGCCCTTTTTACTGTGGTGTTTTGACATAGTGTAGAAATTCCTTGACAAATGAAGTTGCATTATTTGTCTTTGTATTCTCTGAAGGTTTTCATTACTTAAAGAAAACTTCTGGCTAGGCACCGTGGCTCACGCCTGTAATCCCAGCACTTTGGGAGGCCGAGGCGGGCAGATCACGAGGTCAAGAGATCGAAACCATCCTGGCCGAAGTGGTGAAACCCTGTCTCTACTAAAAATACAAAAATCAGCTGGGCGTGGTGGCGCGTGCCTGTAGTCCCAGCTGCTTGGGAGACTGAGGCAGGAGAATGGTGTGAACCCCGGAGGCGGAGGTTGCAGTGACCAAGATCGTGCCATTGCATTCCAGCCTGGGTGACAGAGCTAGACTCTGTCTCAAAAAAAAAAAACTTCTTAGATACATGCACATCTTGACATTCTCTCAGACTCATACTTTTTTTTTTTGGTTGCTATGCCTGGCCCAACAGACTCATACTTTCACATTCATCTACCAGGCATCCAGTCTCTTTGCTAATTAACCCTTGTCTATAAACTCAGCTTTTGTCCAGCATTCCCCTGTATCACTATTAAGCAGTTGTTATAGCTTACTATTAAAAACCACTGGCTGGCCAGGGGTGGTGGCTCACACCTGTAATCCCAGGACTCTGGGAGGCCGAGATGGGTAGGTCACGAGGTTAGGTGTTCGAGACCAGCCTGGCCAAGATGGTGAAACCCTGTCTCTACTAAAAATACAAAAATTAGCCAGGTGTGGTGGTGGGTGCCTGTAATCCCAGCTATTTGGGAGGCTGAGGTGGGAGAATCACTTGAACCTGGGAGGCGGAGGTTGCAGTGAGCCAAGATCGCACCGCTGCACTCTAGCCTGGGTGACAGAGTAAGACTCCGTCTCAAAATAAATAAATAAAAAATAAAACACTGGGTACAGTTTTGCTAATAGTGGCTTATTCACAATAAATAATTAGCATAAATTGCAGCCTTAAAAAAGGCTTTTAAATGTCCTTTTATATAGAATTTTACATGTGCTTCTTCAAAAAATAGTATGTAATTGAGATAAAGATTAGAAAGGAATATGTAGAAATAGAGATAATTTTGTTAGCGTGATAGGATTATGTAATTTTTTTCTTTGTATTTACTCACTTCATCAAACTTTCTATTATACCCTGATTATACTGATTATATTACCTCCTATACTGACTCAAAATCTTTTTATTTTTTCCTCAGGTGGTGACATGTCTAAGAATGTAAGCCAGTCACAGATGGCAAAATTGAACCAACAAATGGCCAAAATGATGGATCCTAGAGTTCTTCATCACATGGGTAAACACCAAGTTGTTAGCAGTTGCTAATGCAGTTTAATTTATAAGGGTTGAGTTTTAATTATATAAGCCTTTTGTTATAATATTACAAAAATCTGTTCAAAATGTGTGATTTCAGGGAAATGGTCATCTGAATCCTAAGTTGAATTAAATTGTAATAGGGCTTATTAGATGAGGTCTTATTCACTCCTCTGCTGCCATCTCTGTGATGTTTGAGCAAGCTATTTAATCATCTTTTGTTTGTTCTGGTGACTTTTTAGTCACATATCTGTTTTAGAACCTGGATATTTTTAATTATATGACTGAGGAGTCATATAACCTCAGTTCTACTTTGACTGTATAACCTTTACAGAGTTCCTTAAACTTTCTGAACTGCACTTTCCCAAACTTCAGTAAAATCACAGATCATATCTCATCAAGAAATTATGACAATTAAATGAGGTAATATATATGAAGACATTCAGTAAAATTCTGGGCATATAGTAGATGTTCAATAAATGAATTCTTTTCTTTTTGCAAGTCCTATGGAATAATCCCCTATTGATTATTTTTTATGTAACTTAGAGTAAGACCTTTTTGAATTGATAAGAAAAAAATTTTTTGTTTAGATGTATTGACTGTGTGACAGGTAGTATCCTAAGATCTTTTTATGTATCACCTCATTTATTCCTCACAATAACTCCATAAGACAGACTATTCATTCTCTTTTATTGATAAGGATAATATAAATTTTTAGGTGGTTCGTTCTTTAAGGCTGATAACTAAATTGCAATCAGAATTCAGTATTTTTAGAAGTACTTATTAGGCAAAAGTACTAAATGTTTCCAGTTCTGCTTAATAATTATCTGTTTTTAACTCTACTTCCCTACTTTTGCCCTAGGTGGTATGGCAGGACTTCAGTCAATGATGAGGCAGTTTCAACAGGGTGCTGCTGGCAACATGAAAGGCATGATGGGATTCAATAATATGTAAAGAAAATGCCTTAATATAAACTGACTCAGTTGAGTACCTAATTTGCTGAGACCTCAGAGTTTCCCTTCTTTTTGCAAATTGGGGGGAAATTTTTCTTGCTTATCATGCACTCTTTCTTTTCTTCTCGCCCCTTTTCCCCTCCTTTTCTTTTCCTTCTTTCTTTCCTCCCTTTAATGTAAGGGAGAAATACATGGTTTTTGTGGAAATCATTATATGTTTGCTTTAGATTTTCTTCTGTTTTCACCATCATAACACTTAAGTTAATTCATGATGTAAAATTTTAGTACTTAAAGGTTTTTAATCGTCTCGAAGGCCAACTATCACATTTGTAAACAGTCCTGGTCAGTAGTTAAATAATGTTCCAATTAAAGTGCTGTAAAATAAACTTTAAAGTGGTTATAAGGGGTTGTTAACTTTCTTTATGGTTAAAAATTATCAGTTTATCACACTAAAAACTCAATGGAAAAGCCAATAGATAAATGTCATTTAAAACTATGCCTGGGGCCGAGCACGGCGGCTCACGCCTGTTATCCCAGCACTTTGTGAGGCCGAAGCAGGTGGATCACCTGAGGTCAGGAGTTCCAGACCAGCCTGGCCAACATGGAAACCCCATCTCTACTAAAAATACAAAAATTAGCTGGGCATAGTGATGCGTGCCTGTAGTCCCAGCTACTCAGGAGGCTGAGGCATGAGAGTCACTTGAACTCAGGAGGCGGAGGTTGCAGTGAGCTGAGGTCCCACCTCTGCACTCCAGCCTGGGTGACAGAGTGAGACTACATCTCAAAAGAAAACAAAAAAAAGAGAAATTAAGAGGCCAAGTGTGGTGGCTCCTGCCCAGGCTGATCTGGAACTCCTGAGCTCATGTGATCTACCTGCCTTGGTCTCCCGAACTGCTGGGATTACAGGCCTAAGCCATTGCACCCAGCCAATCGTTGATTTTTTTTCTTTTTTCTTTTTTGAGACAGAGTCTTGCTTTGTTGCCCAGGCTGGAGTGCAATGACATGATCTTGGTTCACTGCAACCTCTGCGTCCCAGGTTCAAGTGATTCTCCTGCCTTAGCCTCCTGAGTACTAGAATTACAGACATGTGACAACACACCTGGCTAATTTTTTTTTTTTTTTTTTTTTTTGAGCTAGAGTCGCCTCCTGTCACCGAGGCTGAAGTGCAGTGGCATGATCTCTGTTCACTGCAACCTCCGCCTCCCAGGTTTGAGCAATTCTCCTGCCTCAGTCTCCCTAGTAGCTGGGAGTACAGGCGCGTACCACCATGCCTGGCTAATTTTTTATATTTTTAGTAGAGATGGGGTTTCACCATGTTGGCCGGGCTGGTCTCGAACCCCTGACCTCAGGTGATCCACCCATGTCGGCCTCTCAAAGTTCTGGGATTACAGGCATGAGCCACTGCGCCCGGCCAATTTTTGTATTTTTAGTAGAGATGGGGTTTCACCATGTTGGCCATGCTGGTCTTGAACTCATGGCCTCAAATGATGTGCCCACCCTCTCCTTCCAAAGTGCTGGGATTATAGGTATGAGCCACCATGCTCGGTCTGTTTTCTGCATACCAAAAATATACTTGAAGAAGTTGATATATTTTGATGATAATAGCTAATGTATACATCTTCTAAAGGAAAAATAATTGCAAGTATTAGGTTGTCACTATTATATATTAAAAATAATGACCTGACAGGAGTTCAAGACCAGTCTGACCAACATGGCAAAACCCTGCCTCTATTGAAAATATAAAAATTTGCTAGGCGTGGTGGCAGACACTTGTAATCTCAGCTACTTGAGAGGCTGAGACAGTGAGCCAAGATAGTGCCATTGCACTCCAGCCTGTGAGACAAGAGCAAAACTCTGTCTCAAAAAAAAGGGGCCAGGCACAGTGGCTCACGCCTGTAATCCCAGCACTTTGGGAGGCCCAGGCGGGCAGATCATGAGGTCAGGAGTTTGAGACCAGCTTGGCTAACATAGTGAAACCCTGTCTCAACCAAAAATACAAAAGAAATAGCTGGGTATGGTGGCATGCACCTAGTAGTCCCAGCTACTTGGGAGGCTGAGGCGGGAGAATTGCTTGAACTCAGGAGGCGGAGGTTGTGGTAAGCCAAGATCGCGCCATTGCACTCCAGCCTAGTCAATAGAGCAAGACTCTGTCTCAAAAAAAAAAAAAATGACCTGAACCCAAAATGAAAGTTAAAAACATAATTCATGAGACTGTGACAAAGTTGATTTGGTTTTTGGTTATCTTGGATTGCTGCATGGTTCATTTAGAACAATGGCTTTTAAATAAATTAAGGAATTGAAAATATTGGAATAATTTATTAATATTATGCCTATTCATTATTGACAGCAAGAAGATAATATATATGGTATTACAGTGTATTTTGAATTAGTATGAACTGATCTTCAGCAAGCAATTGATTTGTAGAAGTAAGAATGAAAGAAACAGTTTTTATGGTGCTAATTTTTTCTGACTCACGTATTTAAAAAAGATCTTGTCGCCAGTAATCCCAGCACTTTGGGAGGCCAAGGCGGGTGGATTATGAGTTCAGGAGTTCAAGACCAGCCTGGCCAACATGGTGAAACCCCGTGTCTAATAAAATTTTTTAAAAATTAGCCAGGTGTGGTGCTGGGCGCCTGGAATTCCAGCTACTTGAGAGGCTGAGGCAGTAGAGTCGCTTGAATCCAGGAGGCAGAGGTTGCAGTGAGATTGGACCACTGTACTCCAGCCTGGGCAACAAAAATGTGAAACTTCATCTCCAAAAAAAAAAAGAATGCAATTGAGATTTTTTTTGTTAACTTGGGCAGAGATTTTATATCCCACTAGTTTTTCTGCTAAAGACTAGAATAACCCTGTGGAAAATTATATACCATGTTAAAATGATATATCTTGTGTTCTGCAGAAGTCTTATTAAGCTATAGACATTTGACAACAGAGAAAATACAGTTCTCCAAAGTAGTTTCTTATTAAATTGATGCATGCTACCTTTTCTAGGTACACGTTTGTGACTGTGTTCTCAGGGTATCAATTTTGCATTTTGACCAAAAAAGGAAATTGAAACCTTTGGCCATAATAACCTTGATAGCTTCAGGCATAGTTTTAAATATTTGTGTGTCTGACACAAACTATATTTTTCAGAAGCAACAATAACAGTAATAAGACAGGCACAGTGACAAGACATTGACACACACCTGTAGTACCAGCTACTTGTGAGGCTGAGGTGGGCGAATCAGTCAATTGCTGGAGTCCAGGAGTTGGTGGTCACAACGAACTATGATCATTTATGAATAGTCACTGCTGGTGAATAGTCACTGCACTCCAGCCTTGGCAACATAGGGAGACCTCATCTAAAAAACAACTGAATGCAGTAGCTCATGCCTGTAATCCCAAAACTTTGGGAGGCTGAGGTGGGCAGATCACTTGAGCCCAGGAGTTCCAGACCAGCCTGGACAACATGGTGAAATTCCACTGCTACAAAATACAGAAATTAGGCTGGGCGTGATGGCTCATACCTGTAAAACCAGGACTTTGGGAGGCCAAGGCGGATGGGTCAGTTGAGGTTAGGAGTTTGAGAACAGTCTAGCCAACATGGTGAAACCCTGTTTTTACCACAAATACAAAAATTAGCTGGGCATGGTGGCCTGTAATCCCAGCTACTCAGGAGGCTGAGGCACGAGAATCATTTGAACCTGGGAGGCAGAAGTTGCAGTGAGCCAAGATCACAACAACACTGCACTCCAGCCTGGGTGACAGAGTGAGACTCTAATCTAAAAAAACAAAACAAAAACAAAAAAAACCAGAAACTAGCCCGGCATAGTGGTGTGCGCCTGTAGTCCCAGCTACCTGGGGGGCTGAGGCAGGAGGATCGCTTGAGCCTTGGAGGTCAAGGCTGCAGTGAGCCAAAATCACATCACTGCACTCCAACCTGGGTGACAGACTCTGTCTCTAAAAACTAAATAAGTAAATAAATAAATAAAGGACTACTAAAGGTCTAGGATACTTTGTTCAGCTTCCCTTTTTCTTTTTCTGCTAAAATGAGGAAATTGAAAATGTTCTTTAAAATTCTGATTCCATTAGGTCCTCAAATTGGCATTTTAAAAGCTATCCTTCAGTTCTCACAGTTTTTATTGAAGTGATGTTTCACAGCCTAAGTACTATATACCTGTATTAATCTGTTTTGATGCTGCTGATAAAGACATACCCAAGACTGGGTAATTTGTAATGAAAATGAGGTTTAATGGACTTACAGTTCCAGGTGGCTGAGGAGGCCTCACAATCATGGTGGAAGGCAAAAGGCACATCTTACATGGTGACGAGAGAAAGAACTAAGTGAAAGGGGTTTCCCCTTAAAAAACCATCAGTTCTCATGAGACTCATTCACCACTATGAGAACAGTATGGGGGAAACCACCTCCATGATTCATTTATGTACCACCAGGTCCACAGACCCCCTGGTCCCTCCCAAATATCATGTCCTCACATTTCAAAACCAATCATGCCTTCCCAGCAGTCCCCCACAGTCTTAACTGCTTAACTTGCTTAACATTTCAGCATTAACTCAAAAGTCCACATCCAAAGTCTCATCTGAGACAAGGCAAGTCCCTTCCACCTTTGAGCCTGTAAAATCAAAAGCAAGTTAGTTACTTCCTAGATACTATGGGGGTATAGGCATTGGGTAAATACAGCCATTGCAAATGGGAGAAATTGGCCAAAACAAAGGGACTACAGGCCCCATGCAAGTCCGAAATCCAGTGGGGCAGTCAGATCTCAAAGCTCCAAAATGATCTTTGACTCTTTTGTCATACCTCCATGTCATGCTGATGTAAGAGGTGGGCTCCCACAGCCTTGGGCAGCTGTGCCCCTGTGGCCTTGCAGGGAACAGCCCCCCTCCCAGCTGCTTTCACAGGCTGGTGTTGTCTGTGGCTTTTCTAGGTGCACAGTGCAAGCAGTTGGCGGATCTACCACTCTGGGATCTGGAGGATGGTGGCCCTCTTCTCACAGCTCCACTAAGTAGTGCCCCAGTAGGGACTCTGTGTGTGGGCTCCAACCCCACATTTCCCTTCTGCACTGCCCTAGTAGAGGTTCTCTGTGAGGGCCCCACTCCTGCAGCAATCTTCTGCCTGGACATCTAAGTGATTCCATATATCCTCTGAAATCTAGGTGCAGGTTCCCAAACCTCAGTTCTTGACTTCTGTGCACTCACAGGCTCAACACCACGTGGAAGCTGCCAAGGCTTGGTACTTGCACCCTCTGATGCCATGGCCTGAGTTGTACCTTGGTACATTTTAGCCATGGCTAGAGTGGCTGGGACATGGCACCAAGTCCCAAGGCTGCACACAGCAGGGGGCCCTGAGCCCAGCCCACAAAACCATTTTTTCCTCCTAGGCTTCTGGGCCTGTGATGGGAGGGGCTGCTGCAAAGTTCTCTGACATGCTCTGGAGACATTTTCCCCACTGTCTTGGTAATTAACATTTGCCCCCCCCTTTTTTTTTGAGACAGAGTTTCATTCTTCTTGCCCAGGCTGGAGTGCAATGGCACAATCTTGGCTTACCGCAACCTCTGCCTCCTGGGTGCAAGTGATTCTCCTACCTGAGCCTCCTGAGTAGCTGGGATTCCAGGTACATGCCACCACACCTGGCTAATTTTGTATTTTTAGTAGAGACAGAGTTTCTCCACGTTGGTCAGGCTGGTCTCAAACTCCCAACCTCAGGTGATCTGCCCACTGCAGCCTCCCAAAGTGCTGGGATTACAGGCATGAGCCACCACACCTGGCAGCTCCTCATTACTTATGCAAATTTCTGCAGCCAGCTTGAATTTCTCCTCAGAAAATGGGTTTTTCTTTTCTATCACATAGGCTGCAAATTTTCTGAATTTTATTCTGTTTCCTTTTAAAATGGAATACTTTTAACAGCACTCAAGTCACCTCTTGAATGGTTTGCTGCTTAGAAATTTCTTCCGCCAGAGGCTGGGCACAGTGGCTTACGCCTGTAATCCCAGCACTTTGGGAGGCTGAGGCTAGCAGATCACGAGGTCAAGAGATTGAGACTATCCTGGCCAACATGGTGAAACCCCGTCTCTACTAAAATACAAAATTAGCTGGGCATGGTGGCATGCACCTGTAGTTCCAGCTATTTGGGAGGCTGAGGCAGGAGACTCACTTGAACCCAGGAGGTGGAGGTTGCAGTGAGCCAAGATCATGTCACTGCACTCCAGCTTGGGTAACACAGTAAGACCCCATCTCAAAAAAAAAAAAAAAAAAAAATTTCTTCCACCAGATACCCTAAGTCATCTCCCTCAAGTTCAAAGTTCCACAAATCTCCAGGGCAGAGGCAAAATACTGCTAGTCTTTTTGCCAAAGATAGCAAGGGTCACCTTTACTCCAGTTCCCAACAAATGCCTCATCTCCATCTGAGACCACCTCAGCCTGGATTTCATTGTCTATGTCATTTATCAGCATTTTGGTCAAAGCCATTTAACAAATCTCTAGGAAGTTCCAAACTTTCCTACATTTTCCTGTCTTATTCTGAGCCCTCCAGACTGTTCCAACCTCTGCCTGTTACCCAGTTCCAAAGTTGCTTAAACATTTTTGGGTATCTTTACAGCAGCACTCCACTCTACCAGTACCAGCTTACTGTATTAGTCTGTTTTCATGCTGCTGATAAAGACATACCCAAGACTGGGTAATTTATAATGAAAAAGGTTTAATTGACTCACAGTTCCATGTGGTTGGGGAGGCCTCACAATTATGGTGGAAGGCGAAAGGCACATCTTACATGGTGGTAAACAGGAGATAATAAGAACCAAGCGAAAGGGGTTTCCCCTTATAAAACCAAGGTAATAAGTCTCATGAGACTTATTTGCTACCATGAGAACAGTATGGGGTAAACTGCCCCCATGATTCAATTACTTCCCACCAGGTCCCTCCCACAACACGTGGGAATTATGGGAGCTACAATTCAAGATGAGATTTGGGTGGGGACACAGGCAAACCAAATACCAAAATTAAATCCTTTAATAATTTGAACAAGGGGTCGGACACGGTGGCTTGCACCTGTAATCCCAGCACTTTGGGAGGCTGAGGCAGGTGGATCACGAGGTCAGATCGAGACCATCCTGGCTAACACGATGAAACCCTGTCTCTACTAAAAATACAAAAATTTAGCTGGGTGTGGTGGTGGGCGCCTGTAGTCCCAGCTACTCAGGAGGCTGAGGCAGGAGAATGGCGGGAACCTGGGAGGCGGAGCTTGCAGTGAGCCAAGATCGTGCCACTGCACTCGAGTCTGGGTGACAGAGCGAGACTCCATCTCAAAAGAAAATAAAAATAAAAATAATAATTTGAACAAATTTCCATTTGTTTTTCACTATTGTTAAAATCGACTCCATTTTTTTTTTTTTGGACATACTCCCAACTTAGACCACTAGCTAGCTGTAATACTGTACAACATTGAATTCTTCCTGAATTTTACTATAATGTTAAATATATGTAACCATAAAACTAGGTATAGCTTCCTTAAGCTTACAGTACTCATGTAATTATAAGACAACAACGAATTGAGAAATTAAATATCAACAAACTACAAAATGAAGAAAGGGGAAATGGACTTTTTATGTTATTAATTTTTTTTTTTTTTTTTTTTTTTTTTTTTTTGAGGCCAGGTCTTTCTCTGTCACCCAGGTGGAGTGCAGTGGTGCCAAAGTCATGGACTCCACTGCATCTTTGACCTGGGGCTTAGGCAATCCTCCCCACCTAACCAGTCTCCTGGTAGTTGGCTATCAGAGTTGCCACAACCACTCAGCTAATTTTTATTTTATTTCATTTATTTTTTTGAGATGGAGTTTTACCTCTGTCACAGGGTGAAGTGCAGAGGCACAATGTCAGCTCATTGAACCCCTCCATCTCCTGTGTTCAAGTATCCTCTGCTCAGCCTTCCCAAGTAGTGGGACGGGACAGGGCATGTTGCCACCACAACCCAGCCTAATTTTTGTATTTTTTAGTAGAGATGGGTGGGGGCTGGACGCCTGTAATCCCAGCCACTTTTGGGAGGTGAGCGGACAGGGATCACCTGAGGTCGGTTCAAAGGGACCAAGCCTGGCCAACATGGTGAAACCCGTCCTACTAAATTACCAAAAATTAACCGGGTGTGGAGGGCATGTGCCTGTAGTCCCAGCCACTTTGGGAGGCTGAGGGCAGGTGATTGCTTGGAACCTGGGAGGTGGGAGTTTGCAGTGAAGCTCAAGGGGGACTGTTGCCACACTGCCACATCCGGGGCCTGGGTGACAAGTTAAAGACTCGGTCTCAAAAAAAAAAAAAAAAAAGATGGGTTTTCACCATGTTGGTCAGGCTGGTCTCAAATTCCTGACCTCAAGTAATCCACCTGCCTCGGCCTCCCAGCATGCTGGGATTACAGGTGTAACCCACTGTGCCCGGCCAATTTTTAATTTTTTTTGAGACAGAGTCTCGCTCTGTCACCCAGGCTGGAGTGCAGTGGCGTGATCTGGGCTCACTGCAAGCTCCACCTCCCAGGTTCACGCCATTCTCCTGCCTCAGCCTTCCGAATAGCTGGGACTATAGGCATGCGCCACCATACCCAGCTAATTTTTTTTGCAGTTTTAGTAGAGACGGGGTTTCACCGTGTTAGCCAGGATGGTCTCGATTTCCTGACCTCATGATCCGCCCGCCTTGGCCTCCTAAAGTGCTGGGATTACTGGCGTGAGCCACCATGCCCAGCCCCAAATTTTTTAATTTTTTGTGGAGACGTCTCACTGTGTTACCCAGGCTGGTCTTGAACTCTCAGGCTCAAGTTATCCTCCTGCCTTTGCCTCCCAGAAGTGCTGGCATTACAGGCATAAGCCACGCTGCCCTGACAGAAATTAACGATTTAAATGTGATAGATGTCAGTGTTCTGAAACTATCATATTTAATGGTATATAAGATACAAAGGTATATCTATGCCCAATGCATCACAATTTTCTGGGGAAATTTTTTGGAAAAAATTAAGTTCTTTTTATCATGCAATAACTGTGTTATATAAACCATTATTTTGTTCAAGTAAATACAATATGTTACAATGTGAGAGTAAGTCCTAAGTTCTAATATGCAGTAATAATGTACTAATGTTATTAGTAATGTGAAACATAGTATCACGTAACTAAAAAGAAATATAATGTTATATATGAATAATGATAAACAGGTGGCAACAAAACCAGGAAATTTGCTGGAGCTAAAGCCCCATAATATGCTTATTAATATAACAGTAAAATTAATATATTAGTATTTTAGTGAATTTAGAAAATATAAACAGCAAACCATAATATAAAATAAATTTGAATGACTTTATTTTACAGGTAGCTCTGGTATGTATACACATACAAGCAAATATTTCAGTAAAAAGATGGAACAAAGTATTGAAAATTAAAATGTGAAGGAATTTCAACTTGATGCTTACGTAGAGTAAAATATTTTACTATTTGAATACAGAGAGCAGCCAGAGAATTTGAATGAGGTCTAATAAAAACAACCATGTCAGTGACAATCATGGTTAAATAACAATATAATTACTGATCTTCCTCAAGACTTAGGAATAGTTATGGATAAATGAATAGTTATTGGTAAAGCCAAGTAAATGATCATATCCAAAACCAGAAGGCCATCATCATAGCTAAAGTCTATATGATTTGATCTCCTTATCACTATCATTCTTTGGATTCACTAGATTAGTCATCATCCTCAAAATTCTGCCCCAAGTTCTAATTATCACATTCCAAACATTTAGGGGTGACATGAAGCTTGAACCTAGTACATTCTTTGTTTTTGAGGCATGATTTGTAGGAATGATGAGTTTACACCTCACATGCTGAGGATTAATTTAAACTTTACCTTTAAGTCAGTTGGGTAGACTTTGGCTTATTTTTGTAGCTAATTTTGTAGTTAATGGATGCACTATGAAATCTTGCTATGATAGTTTTCCTCCACACTTTGCCACTAGGGGTAGGTAGGTACTCAGTGTTCAGTAATTCCTCACCTAAGACCCTAAACCCTATTTCTCTTATACTGGCCTTTATCTGTAATATGGGCATATTTAATACAATATAATTTTTGGAGTTTTTTTTTTTTGAGACGGAGTTGTGCTCTGTCGCCCAGGCTGGAGTGCAGTGGCACGATCTCGGCTCACTGCAAGCTCCACCTCCCAGGTTCACACCATTCTCCTGCTCAGCCTCCCGAGTAGCTGGGACTACATGCACCCGCCACCACACCCGGCTAATTTTTTGTATTTTTGGTAAAGACGGGGTTTCACCATGTTAGCCAGGATGGTCTCGATCTCCTGACCATGATCCGCCCACTTCGACCTCCCAAAGTGCTGGGATTACAGACGTAAGCCACCGTGCCCGGCCAATTTTGGAGTCTTTTAAAGTAAAAATATGCCTTGTAAGGTGTTAACTATGGTATTATTTCCTTTTATTAATGCGGTGCTGACTGCCATACAGGTTCTTTTGAGTTTGACATGCATATGCTACTTTCTGCAGTCCTTTCATTACGTTTTTCTCTCTTCATTTGAAGAGCATGTTGTATCTTTTAGCTTCGCTTGGCTTAAAAGGTTCTCCCATTAGCCTAACACAGTGCATTCTTGGTACCACTTGGATCATAGGTGGAAAAACAGCCAAGAAATTGCACAGTAATACTTGTTTGTAAGAGGGATGATTGAGTTGAATCTGACACTAAGAAACTCCCCTACCTGAGGTCTGAGATTCCTCTGACATTGCTGCATATAGGCTTTTCCTTTGCAGCCTGTGACTGTGGATCATTTTCTTAAGCAAGATATGCTAAAGTTTTGTGAACCTTTTTCCAGAGAGAGGTCTCATATCTGCATCAAGTGAGAACATATAATGTCTGCATATTTCCATATTTCAGGAATCATGTTTGCTTGTGTTTTATGCTTTTATATAGAAAGGGAAACTTGTTCCTCAGTTACCCAAAAGAGGTAGGAATTGTTATTGGGTATCATCATTGGCCCATGCTTTCTGACCCTGGGAAATCAATTAAGGGGTTCATAATCTCAATTCTGTCAGAACTGGTATAAGAAATAACTGCATGTTTCTTGACATTCCACTTGGTAGGAAATAAGAGTGTGAAACTCGGCCGGGCGCGGTGGCTCAAGCCTGTAATCCCAGCACTTTGGGAGGCCGAGACGGGCGGATCATGAGGTCAGAAGATCGAGACCATCCTGGCTAACATGGTGAAACCCCGTCTCTACTAAAAAAATACAAAAAAACTAGCCGGGCGAGGTGGTGGGCGCCTGTAGTCCCAGCTACTCGGGAGGCTGAGGCAGGAGAATGGCGTAAACCC
>NW_016821766.1:17322-44511 GCF_001698545.2 Rhinopithecus bieti | reverse complement strand
AAAAAAAAAAAAAAAAAAAAGTGTGAAACTCTTCAGTTGATGTGTGTCCCTTGTTTTTTTGCAATTTCCTCTTACTGTATTAAAAAAAAACCACGATCTTGCTCTGAGAGGTGAGGCATTCTTAATTATATCTTTAAAGATCAATAATACAATCCTTTCAAGGATTATGTCTTTATTATAATAAAGATAATTTATCTTTAACAGAATCAATAATATAATCCCTTAAAGGATTATATCTTTGCCAGGCACGGTGGCCCACATCTGTAATCCCAGCACTTTGGGTGGCCAAGGTGGCAGGATCACCATGTCAGGAGTTCAAGACCAGTCTGGCCAACATAGTGAAACCCCATCTCTAATAAAAATACAAAAAACAGGCCGGGCGCGGTGGCTCAACGCCTGTAATCCCAGAACTTTGGGAGGCCGAGGCGGGCAGATCACAAGGTCAGGAGATCGAGACCATCCTGGCTAACATAGTGAAACCCCGTATCTACTAAAAATACAAAAAAATTAGCTGGGCATGGTGGCAGACACCTGTAGTACCAGCTACTAGGGAGGCTGAGGCAAGAGAATGGCGTGAACTCGGGAGGCGGAGCTTGCAGTGAGCTGAGATCACGCCACTGCACTCCAGCCTGGGCGACAGACTCCATCTCAAAACAAAACAAAACAAAACAAAACAAAAAATAAGCCAGGTGTGGTGGTGTGCTTCTGTAATCCCAGCTACTTGGGAGGCTGAGGCAGGAGAATCCCGTGAACCTGGGAGGCAGAGGTTGTAGTGAGCCGAGATCGCGCCATTGCACTCCAGCTCGGGTGACAGTGCAAGACTCTGTCTAAAAAAGAAAAAAAAAAAAAAGGATTATATCTTTATATTTGTTACAGATTCTTATTAGAAGACCCTTAGGGTTCTACAGATTTTAGATTAAGATGCATAGCTCTCCAACATTAAAATTACTGAGTCTAGGCAGAGTGTGCAAAGAAAGCTAGTATTTTATGCCTAATACCATACAGAAAATTCTAGGCTGGGCACGGTGGCTCACAGGCTGAGGCGGGTGGATCACTTGAGGTCAGGAGTTTGAGACCAGCCTGGCCAGCATGGTGAAACCCCGTTTCTAGTAAAAATACAAAAATTAGCAAGGTGTGGTGATGTGTGCCTGTAGTCCCAGCTTGGGACCTGAGGTGGGAGGATCACTTGAGCCTAGGAGATTGAGGCTGCAGTGAACCAAGAGCATGCCACTGCACTCCAGCCTGGGTGACAGTGAGACTGTCTCAAAAAATATTTTGGTAGATATCATTGGTATATTCTCACCACACACACGCACAAACACAAAACCTGACCAAATTTTAATTAACAAAACAAAAAGCTTACATAACATCAAATCTAAAAATTCACATGGTATTTTCATCTGCTTCTTACATATAGAGCTTTAAAGCTTACTAACAGACATTTTTTTTTTTTTGAGACAGAGTCTCGCTCTGTCACCCAGGCTGGAGTGCAGTGGCCAGATCTCAGCTCACCGCAAGCTCCGTCTCCCAGGTTTACGCCATTCTCCTGCCTCAGCCTCCTGAGTAGCTGGGACTACAGGCGCCCGCCACCTCGCCCGGCTAGTTTTTTGTATTTTTTAGTAGAGACGGGGTTTCACTGTGTTAGCCAGGATGGTCTCGATCTCCTGACCTCGTGATCCGCCCGTCTCGGCCTCCCAAAGTGCTGGGATTACAGGCTTGAGCCACCACACCCGGTCACTAACAGACTTTTAAAAAGAAACACACTTTACTCACTTCCATCCAAATCTTTCCAAGTAACACTCACCTCTGGTGTAGAAATTTCTTGCCTTTCTAACGCTTACTAGCCTTGTATTTTTTGACGTTTTCATTCTCAATGGGGCAGAATGGCTAAATGTGTAGGTGGTAGAATCAGACTGCCTGGGTTTCAATCCTGGCTCTGCTGCTTACCAGCTGTGTCACTGGAGCAAGTTGCTTAACCTCTCTGAGACTTTGTTTCCTCATCTGTAACATGTTGGTAGTTACAGTAATATCTCAGAATTGTTGTGAGGAATAAGAGTTAATACAAGTTAATACAAAGTACCTGGCATATTGTGCTCCATAAGTGAAATCACTACCATGATTTTAATAACTTCTTCAGCCTGGACAACATGGCGAAACCTCATCTCTACAAAAAATACAAAAATTAGCCAGGTGTGATGGTGCACGTCAGGTACTCAGGAGGCTGAGGTGGGAGGATCATCTGAGTCTGCAGTGAGCCGTGATTGTGCCACTGCACTCCAGCCTGGGTGATACAGTAAGGTCCTGTCTCAAAAAAAAAAAAACTTTATGCTTAGACTCAACCTAAAATGCATTTTTGTCACCTTTTTTTCTTGTGCATTATTTTTGATGAAAATATATTGTCCTGTTTGACGGATAACTTAAAAAATATTCTCTATCAAAATATATATATGTAGCTATGTTAAAACCCTAAGAATGTCTTGATTATTTGATGAACATTCCTGGTTATCAAATTTTATTCAGATTTATTTTCCCAGCCTTAAGCAGAAATGGTTCAGTCCAAATTTACTTTTGGCTCTATATGTATCATTAAATGATAAATTTAGATCACATTATGTTTTCAAGTAGATAAATTATAATATTTGAATTTATTTTGTCATAGTGCTACGATACAATTTATGTTACAAAGTGAAAGAAAGAAAAACTTGGCACACTGCCTTAGTGCCTTTTAGTTGAGCTATAACAGTTTGGAAATAATGACAAAAATATAAATGCCCAAAATAAAACCATTAGAATTTCTACACTTTTATGTTGCTTTGAGTTGTTGATTTGTAATAAACTGCTCTTCAATTGCATATTTGTGTTAAAAATAACTTTTTAGGAAATACTTCCAGTTCAAGTTAGAATATAAGTTGTACTTTGAATTTTCAGTAAACGAAGAAATACATTTGTAAACTGCGAAAATATATTCTGCTTCGGCAACGAAAATTGTAATTTGAGGCCAGGCATGGTGGCTCACACCTGTAATCCCAGCACTTTGGGAGGCTGAGGTGGGTAGATCATGTGAGGTCGGAAGTTCGAGACTAGCCTGGCCAACATGGTGAAACCCCGGGTCTACTAACAATACAAAAATTAGCCGGGCGTGGTAGTGCACACCTGTAATCCCAGTTACTCGGGAGGCTGAGGCAAGAGAATTGCTTGAACCCAGGAAGCGGATGTTGCAGTGCGCCAAGATTGCACCATTGCACTCCAGTGTGGACAAGACTCCGTTTCACAAAAAAAAAAAAAAAAAAGAAAAAGAAAAAGAAAATTGTAATTTGATATTTAAGTGCCATTTTGGAAAATAAAATCATGCATTTATAAATATTCCCCAAATTTTTAGTAGTAAAGATTGTTGATTGCCCTGCTTGCCAGTAAGAAGGAAGAGATTTTGAATACATATAATGCAGAACTGTGTTGTTTATGAATGCCAATTCATGAAGTCTTAACAATTGGTTCTTTTTGTTTTCAGTTTATGGCCGAATTTGGTTTTGCTGTTTTGGATTGTCTCAACTCCCTGCTGATAACACCATACAGTCAGATCATGTACTAACTTGTTTACTTCAGCAGCAGCCTAACTTGATTTTGTTACCAGGATACAGAGCATTATGGATTTCCAACTAGTTTTTAAAGTGTAGATGGTTTTCAAATGATTATTTGTTTTTCAAATTTTGTTTTGTTTTAGGTTCTAGTTATACAAAGGATAGGAAGTGTACAAGAACATTAGGCACAGGATAAGGAGAAGAACTTTGACACAGAAGAGAGAGCAATATTTAATATTTGGGCCTGCTGTTGCTATGATGAAAAACATGTACGAGGTCATATAACTTTAGGGAGCATTTCTGAATTAAGACTGGTATGAAAATGGAATTTAAAGTATCAAATGAAGGCTCCCATAGCCAAAATAATATATGTTTTGGTTTTGACCCCCACGTATTTGGGAAAACGGTCATGCTAAAACAACAATAAACCATGTACCTGCAGAACCTCAGACTTGTTTGATGTTGAAGTCATGCAGTAACTGCATGATTTTTTACTTTGGTTGAACATTGAGAAAGACGGAAAAAATCTTGGATGCTCCCCCTCTAACATACGCACACGACTTTAAGACACAGATAAAACACTCCTTTCATTTGTCAAGATGGAAGCTTACTACTGCCCTTTGCTCTCCTTCAGGTCTTTTCACTTAACATTTTCTACAGTTATACTTAAGTATTTCAGACAAGAATAAGCAAAAATCACGCCTGGGGCTCTTCTTTCGAGGGTATTTTGGCTGGACTGTCACCCACGTTAGGAATGGAAAGTGCAGCACAAGCCGTACATTTTACATTTTCGGCAACCACATCCCATCACTAGCCTTTGAAGTACGACACAGCTGTCCTCATTTTACAAATGCAGACACCGACGTCCTGCGGGGGTGCCCCGGACGCAGCTGGTGAGGGGCTGCGCCGAGGTCCAGATGCCAGGCTTCAGGTACACGTACCAGGAATGACGTCACAGGCGGTGCCAGGCGGGGATCCACGAGCTCCGGATGCGTGCTTGGCCGGAAGCGACGCCTCGCAAAGCCCCGCCCCGCCCCGCGCGAGCCGGTAGTTGCGCCTCCCAGACTGCAGTCGGCCAGGTCTCGGGGAGCGAGGCCAGGCAGGCTAGGCAAGGCGCGGGCCGGCCCCGCCCCTCAGGCCGGCCCCACCCCTCAAGGCCCGCGAGTCCCTTTCCCAGAGACTTGGCTGGGGGCGGCGCGAGGCGGGCGCGGCGGTGAGTCCCAGTTCCCGACAGCCGGGCTCGGCCAGCGACTGGGCGGGGAGGCCGAGGATGGAAGTGGGCTTATCGGCCATTACCCTCTTTCTCGCCAGCGCCAGCAGCCCTGTGGTGGCAACGACGATGGACCAGGAGCCAGTGGGCCGTGTGGAACGAGAAGCCGTCGCAGCTTCAGGAGTTGCGGCCGCTGCGGCTTTCGGGGAATCTGCGGGGCAGGTAGGTGGGGCCGCCGACGCTGGCGTCTGGGGAGCCGAGCTGCCTCCTTGCCTTCTCCGCGGGCTGCTCTTTTGGCCTGCCCGGCCGTCCTCCGAGCAGGCCGCCACCGTTTTGGAGTTCCTCCTCCCTGCACCCCGTTGCTGCTCAGTGAGACCAGCCTGTGGGAAGGAGCGGCCTCCCACTCACTCACCAACCACTTGGCTGGCAACACAGCAGACTCTAGGGCGTCCTTAGGTTCCGGGGGTGATAGTCCAGCTTCTGGTCTACCAGAGGAAGAAGGAAGGCGTGTCCCCCAAAGGCTGTCCTTGCAGTAGCTGGAAGCCAGGTGAGGGCGGCTTCAGCCACTTCTCAGTCTCTTCTAGTGCGAGCGCCTGCCTTGGCATCTGCCCTTTACTTGGCATATGCCAAACGTTTACCGGCCTTAATTCACCGAATCCTTACAGTAACCGCTCGAGGTAGGTGTTATCCCCATTTCACCCTCGAGGCAACTAAGTCTCCGTGCTGCACCGTCCAACAGAAATAGAATGCAAGCTGCGTTGAAAATTGTGATTTCAAATTTTCCAGTAGCCACGTTTTAAAAAAAGTGAAACCGATATTAATTTTAATAGCATATCTTAATCTAATTTATCAAAAATTTCAACCTGTAGTTACTATGAAAGTTATTTATTTATTTATTTATTTATTTATGTATTTATTTATTTATTTTTTGAGACGGAGTCACCCTCTCCCGGGCTGGAGTGCAGTGGCGCGATCTCGGCTCACTGCAAGCTCAGCCTCCGGGGTTTACGCCATTCTGCTGCCTCAGTCTCCGGAGTAGCTGGGACTACAGGCGCCCGCCACCACGCCCGGCTAACTTTTTTATATTTTTAGTAGAGACGGGGTTTCACCGTGTTAGCCAGGATGGTCTAGATCTCCTGACCTCGTGATCCGCACGCCTCGGCCTCCCAAAGTGCTGGGATTACAGGCGTGAGCCACCGCGCCTGGCCCCTATGAAAGTTACTAATGAAGTATTTGCATTCTCTTTTGGAGGGTTTTCTAAGTCTTTTAAATCCTGGGTGCATTTTACACGTACAGCGTATCGCAGTTCTGGCTGACCACATTTCAAGTGCGCATTAGCCACATGTGGCTAGCGCTGGTTTAGAGAGTTAAGTCTTCAACTTTTCAGTATTAGACAAAAAGACACTTTGGGAGGCTGAGGCAGATGGATCACTTGAGGTCAGGAGTTCGAGACCAGTCTGGCCAACATGGTGAAACCCCGTCTCTACTAAAAATACAAAAATTAGCCTGGCGTGGTGGCGCTTGCCTGTAGTCCCAGCTACTCGGGAGGCTGAGGCAGGAGAATCGCTTGAACCCGGGAGGTGGAGGTTGCAGTGAGGCGAGATCCCTCACTCCAGCCTGGAGACAGAGCTAAGACTCCGTCTCAAACAAACAAACAAAAAAAAGTTGCTTGAGTTGCTCATGTGTGTAACTCTTCCCATCCTCCATGAGTATGAAGCTTTTCAGTAGCTTCGTTTTGAGACTAAGTACCTGAATGTTAGTAAGAGATTTCCCCCAAACTGTGAGTATATCTCTGTGTGTCTCTTGTAAGATGTCATTTGCATTAACAAAAGCTTATCCAGCCTGGGCAACAGAGCAAGAACCCATCTCTTAAATAAAAAACTAAAAAAAAAAAAACCCCAAAACAAAAAACACAACTTTCCTACATACCAGACTCTACATGGAATTTGTTTTTTCCCTCCTACTTAAGAAGGGATTCAGGGGAAAACATGAATTGATAGGGAAGCCACGTCATTTTCAGTTGAGTTGAGACCTGTTGTTGGGGAGTACACTTACACCTAACCTTTGAGTCCACGGTGCTTCGTATGTTTTTCAATTTGATTTTTCCTGTTGTTACTAGAATTGTTTTTTTTTAAATCACTACCTCTGCCCTGGATCTAATAGCAAAGTAAACACACGTGTACTTACATACCAGCTAAGTGTTGTTTGAAGTGAGAGGCTCTTGGATTTGGGTTAGTGATATTATGTTGTTTTCACATTCTTGGTTAACAAATAATTACTTAAACAGTAAAGAAGGCTGTAGAACAAAAGATAAAAATGCACAGGAATACCCCACCACTACCCTTTCTTCATGTTGTCATTCCCCAAAGGTAACTATTAAGTTTTGGTGTAGTCTCTCTGGAATTTTATCATTCAATATTATATATTTCTTATATATATTATTAAACATTAAATATCCTTATTTCTCATTAAACACCAATGAGTTCCGTTTTCTCATTTACCCTTTGTGCTTTTGGATTCACATTCCTGAATCAGAAACATATTTGGGAACTCCAGTTCTATGCCCAGGGGGTTGAGCACAGTAAGAGAGAAGAAGCCAGTGAAGTGGACATCTCAGGGGAGGGAGAGGCCGCTATCTTCCCAAGTTTGGCAGAACTGAGAAATCCCTAGTGCAATGTAGGGAAAGGGAGTAAGAGATAGGAGACAGGATCTAGAATTAGGCCTCCAAACAGGCCATCCAGTACCTGTTGTGACATTCTTTTTTTGTTTTTGTTTTTTTGTTTTTAAGACGGAGTCTCACTCTGTGGCCCAGGCTGGAGTGCAGTGGCGTGATCTCGACTCACTGAGACCTCCACCTCCCGGGTTCATGCAATTCTCCTGCCTCAGCCTCCTGAGTAACTGGGATTACAGGTGCATGCTACCACGTCCAGCTAATTTTTGTATTTTTAGTGGAGATGGGGTTTCACCATCTTGGTCAGGCTGGTCTTGAACTCCTGACCTCGGATTCACCTGCCATCTCAGCCTCCCAAAGTGCTGGGATTACAGACATGAGCCACCGTGCCTGGCCTTCTGTTGTGACATTCTATCCAGCAGCTTCTCTGAATAGACTTTTAACCAGAATCTCAGCCTCAGTGTTTTTAAAAGAGTTAAAATTTCAGTACCACTCAGTGATTGATTTATTTGGCACCTCTGTTACCAAGCACAGTAATGTGCCAGGAACTCTAGGCTGAAAGATATAGCAGTACCTACCCCCCATGTTGCTAATAGCCTAGTTGGGGAAGATGACAAAGAATACATTCCAAGTCTAGTATGTGTTTTAAAGAAGTCTGGGTGCCGTGGGAGTATATTAAAAAAATTGCCATGAAAACCAGATCCTGGGCTGGGTGGGGTGGCTCACGCCTATAATCCCAGCACTTTGGAAGGCTGAGGTGAGTGGATCACTTGAGGTCAGGAGTTGGAGACTAGCCTGGCTAACATGATGAAATCCTCATCTCTACTAAAAATACAAAAATTAGCTGGGCATTGTGGCTCACACCTGTAGACCCAGCTACTTGGGAGACTGAGGCAGGAGAATCGCTGAAACCCAGGAGGTAGAGGTTGCACTGAGCCAAGATCGCGCCACGGCACTACAGCCTGGATGACAGAGCAAGACCCCTTTTCAAAAAAGAAGAAAACAGATCCTGAGAATAAAGATAAGCACATTTATAGTTTGGTTAACTATAAAATGGAGTAAAATGTTAATTGACATGGTACCTCATAATTTCCTGGTGCTGTGAAACTATCTTTCAGATCTTTGGAGTTCGTTATGGAATTTGCATAATTGGCAGTGAAAATTTTCTTACTTGCAGATTTATAAAATGAAGCATTTGGAAAATTCACAGTGTAACTTTTTTTGTTTTTTGAGACAGAATTTCACTCTGTTGCCCAGGCTGAAGTGTATGGCGTAATCTTGGTTCACTGCAACCTCTGCCTCCCAGGTTCAAGTGATTCTCCTGCCTCAGCCTCCTGTGTAGCTGGGATTATAGGCACGCTCCACCACACCTGGCTAATTTTTGTATTTTTTTAGTAGACATGGGGTTTCACCATGTTAGCCAGGGTGGTCTCACTCCTGACCTCAAGTTGTCTGCCCGCCTCAGTCTCCCGAAGTTCTGGGATTACAGGCATGAGCCACGGTGCCCAGCCACAGTGTGACTATTATTTGTAATTATTGGATTTCTGGTTCAAGTTGATGTTTGAAAAATAAAAAAAAAGAAAATATTTTAAAAATATAATTATTGGGAATTTTGTACCAAATGATTTTCTGGTTCGTTTTACCTGTTAGTGCTTCCTTCATTGCTCTCCACCCCCACCTCCCACGTAGAGGTTGGAATCATTATCCCTAATCTGAAATACTCTAAAATCTGAAGCTTTTTGAGCACTGACATCCCTTCCTTTGCCTGTGTCATAGAAGGAAAAAATTAAGCCAATGAGAGATTGCTAGAGGGAACAGTAAGAAGCCTCTTCTGTCCTGGGGGTGGGATAGGGTGGGGCATGGTGGTATATTGTGAAGGATCTAAGCTCTCTATTCACTGACTGGAGCTGTTGCATTGACATTAGATCCCTCCAGTTAGTAGGATGACTGGAGATGTAACTTAGCTCATCTATCTTTCCTTTGCATAGGAAATTAAGGGATCCAAAAAGCAGAGTCATGGTCCAAAAGGAAAGGTTGATGTCAGGACAACCATAGTCAAATTTTGTCTCAAGGGGAAACATGAGACTGGGTAGGGATGGCTATCAGTGCCTGGGAACTGGTGGGGGTTGGGGGTGGGTAAAAGAAAGGTGTCCTGGGTGAACTACTTGTTTATTTTTTTCATGGACACAATAAATGGCCTGATCTTCCCTTGTTAAGGGCTGGGATTTGTTTGAACCCTCAGGACAGGCTAGAGAGAATTGTGACTTTTTTTCATTTAATACATAGATAGCCTATGTTACCAAATTTTATTTTTTCGGATAGTTTATTTATTATTTTTATTTTTTGAGATGGAGTCTCGCTCTGTCACCCAGACTGGAGTGCAGTGGCACAATCTCAGCTCACTACGACCTCCACCTCCTGGGTTCAAGTGATTCTCCTTCCTCAGCTTCCCGAGTAGCTGGGACTACAGGTGCGTGCCACTATGCCCAGCTAATTTTTGTTTTTTTAGTGGAGACAGGGTTTCATCATGTTGGCCGGGCTGGTCTCCAACTCCTGACATCAGGTTACCCACCTGCCTTAGCCCCCCAAATTGCTGCCATTATAGGCCTGAGCCGCAGCACCCAGCCTTATTTTTATTTTTTTGAGGTAGTCTGACTCTGTTGCCCAGGCTGGAGTGCAGTGGTGCGATCTCGGCTCACTGTAGCCACCACCTCCTGGGTTCAAGTGATTCTCATGCCTCAGCCTCCCAAGTAGCTGGAATTACAGATGTGTACCACCATGCCTAGCTGATTTTTGTATTTTTAGTAAAGGTGGGGTTTTGCCATGTTGGCCAGCCTGGTCTCGAACTCCTGACCTCGTGTGATGCTCCTGCCTCAGCCTCCCAAAGTGCTGGGATTACAGGTGTGAGCTACCACACCTGGCCTGTTACCAAATTTTCATGATCTGCAGTTCAGATCCTGGCTAATAACTAAACTTAGATTTGGGAGGTAAAAGGCAGAGAAGAATCATATCTGTTTTCTAAGAAGGACCTTAGAAGTCCTTCTTAGAAAGGGCTTTCTTAAGAGAAAACAATGTATGAAAATTGTTTTTTCTTTCTTAAGAGAAAACAATGTATAAAATTTCTCTTAAGTCCTTTCTTAAGAGAAAACAATGTATAAAAATAAAGTAGCTTATACTTGCATAACTGGGCAGTAGGAGTTCACTATTTTTATCAGTATAATCCTTTCTTTGCAACAGCAATTCAAAGAGCGTTGCCAGTGGTTGAACAGCAGTCATGGGTTTAAATTATGTTTGCTTATAACCATAAGAATCTTTATAGAGAACAAAATGTTTGTACTCTGGACTATCCTAGAGAATTCTACGAACATAGACTCTAATCATGACAGTAGTCCTGTATATGCAAAAAGAATAAAAGCCCTCCTTTGACTACTCCCTTGCCTGCACCTTCTCCCCCATCTTAATTTCTATCCTTGGGGTAACCACTGTTGCCAGATTTTTCTTCACAATTGTGTGTAGTGTACCTTTTTGAAATCTGGAAGTTTAAACTTCAGGCAGTTTTCTTAGGAGTTTAAACTTGAGGCAAGAGGACAATGAAAAGAAGCTCTTCACCATCTCCCACTATATATATATATACACACACATACATATACATATATATACACATATGTATACATATATATACATACACACACACATATATGTATAGTATAAATATATAGGAGTAAAATTTGTATTAGAATTCCAGCTCAGGCACAGTTACTCATGCCTGTAATCCTAAAACTTCGGGAGGCTGAGGTGGGAGGATTGCTTAAGGCCAGTAGTTGGAGACCAACCTGGGCAACATAGCCAGACACTGTCTCTATAGAAAAAAAAAGTAGCCAAGTGTGGTGGTACGCTCCTATAGTCCCAGGTACCCAGGAGGTGAATGTGGAAGGATCACCTGAGGCCAGGAATTTGAGATTGCAGTGAGCCATGATTGCACCACTGCACTCCAGCCTAGGCAACAGCCAGACCCTGTCTGGGGGGAAAAAAAAATTCCATAGACTACTATAGTTTAAGAAGTTGTGAAATCTTTTTACTATCAGAAATATCTTTTGTTACATATGTATTACTGGCCAAAACATCTGGAAGTTCAGAGATAAAACATTGATAATCTGCTTTCCAGATTTGGTTTACAAATGGGTTTTATTTGGTCTGCCGTAGTCTTGCCACTGTACTCCACCCTGGGCAACAGAGTGAGACCCTGTCTCAAAACAAACCAAAACTGCTTAAAGATTTGTTTGTTTCTTTACTACAATAAACTTACCAAAAGTTTTTCACGAGTAATGAAAGAAAATTAATCTCACTTGAAACTCTCATTTTCTTAAAATATTGTCGATATAGATGAGTAACGAAAGAGGCTTTGAAAATGTAGAACTGGGAGTCCTAGGAAAAAAGAAGAAAGTCCCAAGGAGAGTCATCCACTTTGTTAGTGGCGAAACAATGGAAGAATACAGCACAGATGAAGATGAAGTTGATGGCCTGGAGAAGAAAGATGTTTTGCCTTCTGTTGATCCGGTAGGTTTGATATTGATGATTCTTTCCTCAGTGGGCTTTGTTTGATTTATTTTTTTTCCCTAAACATTGAGTGGAAGGGACCTTTTGAGGTTTAAATCAACTATATTCTTATAAAATTATGTACGGTGATTTTGATAGAAAATAATATTTTTACATGATATGGATGGATATATTTCCAGCATTTCAGTAGCCTGAAACAGCTTGTTATTCAGTGTCAGAGTACTTTGTTAATATGCGTAGATTTAAGATTGATCAGCTGGGCATGGTGGCTGACACCTGTAATCCCAGCACTTTGGGAGGCCGAGGCTGGTGGATCACCTGAGGTCAGGAGTTTGAGAATAGCCTGGCCACCATGGCAAAATACCATCTCTACTAAAAATACAAAAAAGTAGCTGGATGTATTGGTGGACACCTGTAATCCCAGCTACCTGGGAGGCTGAGGCAGGAGAATTGCTTGAATCTGGGAGGTGGAGGTTGCAGTGAACCAATATCGCATCATTGCACTCCAGCCTGGGGGACAGAGCGAGACTCTGTCTCAAAAAAATACTTATCTTACTAAATTGAGTGCTTGAATCCCAATTCCTTTGATTTAAGGACTGTACTACCATGATAGTTTCCACCCAAAACTTAGGGAGTTGTCAGCTTTTTAAAATATTGCCTTAACAGGAGAATGGCATGAACCTGGGAGGCGGAGCTTGCAGTGAGCCGAGGTCACGCCACTGCACTCCAGCCTGGGCAACAGAGTGAGACTCCATCTCAAAAACAAAACAAAACAAAACAAAATTTTGCCTCAAGTTTTGATTGGAAGATAGGAATATACATTTCTGAACTTTGTGTGCCTTATCAACTGCCTTGGAGAATTTCTAAATTATATAAGATGTGACTATAAAATTATGAGACTAGCTATATATTTATAAAGAAATTTTTATTTATTTTTAAAGAAATGCCCTTCGAGTAATTATTTTGAGAGTCCAGGTAATCACATATTTACTGACTTTCTAACAGGTACTATTTTAGGCGCCGGTGATACAGCAGTGGGTGATATAAATTTCTGCTCTCATATACTAGTGAGAAGACAGGCAGTAAATAAATATGTACGATAATTACCAGGCTAAGAAAAGTGCTATAAAGAAAATTGAGCATAGTGACAGCATAGAGAATTATTTATATTTGACTTTAAAAATGTTATTCATTTTCATCAGATGTGGCTTTAAATATTTGGCTATTAGAAAATCATGCCGGGTGCGATGGCTCACGCCTGTAATCCCAGCACTTTGGGAGGCTGAGTCGGGCAGATCACCTGAGGTCGGGAGTTCAAGACCAGCCTGACCAACATGGAGAAACCCCATCTCTATTAAAAATACAAAAAAATTAGCCGGGCCTGGTGGCACATGCCTGTAATCCCAGCTACTCAGGAGGCTGAGGCAGGAGAATCACTTGAACCCGGGAGGTGGAGGTTACAGTGAGCCAAGATCACGCCATTGCACTCCAGCCTGGGCAACAAGAGCGAAACTTGGTCTCAAAAATAAAAAATAAATAAAACATAAAAAATAAAAAATGATCAGCAGGCCAGGAGCAGTGGCTCACACCTGTAATCGCAGCACTTTGGGAAGCCAAGGTGGGTGGGCCACCTGAGGTCAGCAGTTCAAGACCAGCCTGACCAACATGGTGAAACCCTGTTTCTACTAAAAATGTAAAAAATTAGGCAGGCGTGATGGCAGCCACCTGTAATCCCAGCTACTCCAGAGGCTGAGGCAGAATTGCTTCAACCCGGGAAGCAGAGGTTGCAGTGAGCCGAGATTGTACCATTGTACTCCAGTCTGGTCAACAAGAGTGAAACTCCATCTCAAAAAAAAAAAAACAGATTTTCTACACAAAAAAAATTCAAAGGATTGTGCAGTATACTCTGAAGGTAGTTCCAAATGCAGGTAGAATATTAAAGAGGTATTTCATGCAATGGAAGAATTGTTGGAATAAATGTCTTCTTTTTAATTACTTTGAAGGGTTAATTCATGTTTATCTGTATATATTTGTGTGTATTTGCTTATGTTTTTAAAAGTCATTGTCTCAAAAGGTGGCCTATATTTACATAGAAGCAGAATAAACACAGTTATAAAAAGAACGTATCTATTACTTTACTAAAGATTTACACCTTTTTTAAACCTTTATTGAGATACAGTTTACATACTATATAACTCAACCATTTATATTTTACAATGTAGTGATTTTAATTATTCACAGATAATTATGTGTGGATGTATATAGCACAACCGTTGCCATAGTCAATTTTAGTACATTTACACCACCTCAAAAGGAAACTTGAGATTCCTAATCAGAATAAGTGAAAGATAAGTAAATAAAAAGAAACCACATACCTTTTAGCTATCACCCCTTATCCTCCATCCCACCTGCCACCACTAATCTACTTTCTGTCCATAGATTTTCCTACTTTATATGAATGGACTCATCTGTGGTCTTTTACTTATAATATTTTTAAGGTTCATTTATATTATAGCATGTGTCAGTACTTCATTCCTTTTTATGGTCAAGTAATCCATTATATGGATATGTTACACATTTTATTTATCCATTTGTAGCTATTGGATATTTAGGTTGTTTTTGCCTTTTTTTTGAGACAAGTCTGACTCTGTTGCCCAGGCTGGAGTGCAGTGGCATGATCTTGGCTCACTGCAGCCTCCGCCTCCCAGGTTCAAGTGACTCTCCTACCTCAGCCTCCCTACGAGTGGGTGGGATTACAGGCACCTGCCACCATGCCTGGCTAATTTTTTGTACTTTTAGTAGAGACAGAGTTTCACCATGTTGGTCAGGCTGGTCTCGAACTCCTGACCTCAAGTGATCCACCCACTTTGGCCTCCCAAAGTGTTGGGATTATAGGTGTGAGCCACTGTGCCTGGCTTGTTTCTGCCTTTTATGAGTTGTTATGAGTAATGCTGCTATGAGCAGTCTTGTACTGGGTTTTGTGTGGATGTGTATTTTCATTTTTTAGGGGTACATAACTAGGACTAGAATTGCTGGGTCATGCGATAACTCTGGTTTTTTTTTTTGTTTGTTTGTTTTTTTGAGACAGGGTCTCTGTCACTCAGGCTGGAGTGCAGTGGCACAGTTGTGGCTCATCGAAGCCACTGCCTCTTGGGTTTAAGCAATTCTCATACCTCAGCCTTCCAAGTAGGTGGGATTGCAGGCATACACCTCCATGCCCGGCTAATTTTTGTATTTTTTTTAGTAGAGATGCAGTTTCACCATGTGGTTAAGCTGGTCTGAAACTCCTGCCTCAGCCTGCCAAAGTGCTGGGATTACAGGCATGAGCCACCACACCCAGCTCTGACTCTACGTTTAAATATTTGCGGAACTGCCAGACTGTTTTCCAAAGTGGCTACACTATTTTAAATTCCTACCAGCAGTGTGTAAGGATAACGATTTCTTCACATATTCAACATCACTTGTTATTATGTGTCTTTTTATTTTTTTGTTCTCTTGTGCCTTCGGCTATGTATCTTCTTGATTTTAGCAATCCTAGTGAATGTGTGATTTTGTTGTGGTTTTGATTTACATTTCCTTGATGGTCATTGATGTTGAGCATCCTTTCAGGTGCATATTGGCCGTTTGTATATCTTCCTTTGCTTATTTTGATTAGGTTATTTATTTGTTTGTTTTATTTTTATTTTTTGAGATGGAGTCTAGCTTTGTCACCCAGGCTGGAGTGCAGTGGCATGATCTCGGCTCACTGAAACCTCTGCCTCCCCGGTCCAAACAATTCTCCTGCCTCAGCCTCCCGAGTAGCTGGGACTATAGGAATGCCCCACCACACCCAGCTAAATTTTGTATTTTTAGTAGAGACATGCTTTTACTATATTGTCCAGGCCGGTCTTTCTTGACCTCAAGTGATCTGTTCACCTTAGCTTCTCAAAGTGCTGGGATTACAGGTGTGAGCCACTGTGCCTGGCCAATTATTTTTTATTTTTTATTTTTTATTTTTATTTTTTGAGATAGAGTCTCGCTCTGTGACCCAGGCTGGAGTGCAGTAGTGAGATTTTGGCTCACTGCAACCTCCGCCTCCTGGGTTCAAGCAATTCTCCTGCTCCAGGTTACCGAGTAGCTGGGGCTACAGGCACATGCCACAACATCTGGCTACTTTTTTTTGTATTTTTAGTAGAGATGGGGTTTCAACATGTTGGTCAGGCTGGTCTTGAATTCCTGACCTCAAATGATCCCCCGCCTCAGCCTCCCAGAGTGCTGGGATTACAGGTGTGAGCCACCGTGCCCAGCCTTAATTATTTTTTAAATGTTCACAAGACATCTGCTGTGAAGCCTCCTTGGCTTTTCTTTGTGGGTAGTTTTTTTGATTACTAATTCAGTCTCTTCACTTGCTATAGGGCTATTAAGATTGTTCCTTCTTGAGTCAGTTGTGTATGAGTTTGTGTCTTTCTAGGAATTTGTCCATTTTATCTGTTATCTAATTTATTGGCATATAGTAGTATTTTGTTATGATTCTTTTATTTTCATAAGGTTTATTTTCCTTTTCTTTTAGATTCTAGTAATTTTGGGTGTTTCCTCTTTCTTTTTGGTCAATCTAGCTAAAGGTTTGCCAATTTTGTTGATCTTTTCCGAGAACCACCTTTTGGTTTCATGATTGTTGTTTTTCTATTCTGTATTAATTTCTGCTCTTGCCTGTATTCTTTCCTTCCTTCTGTTTGCTTTAGGTGTAGTTTGTATTTCATTTTCCAGTGTCCTAGGGCAGAAGGCTAGGTTATTGTTCTTTCTTAATTGGGTGTTTACGAATACAAGTTTCCCTTTAAGTACTGCCTTAGTTTTATTCCATAAATTTTTGTTGTTCTTGTTTACAAATGGGGTCCTGCTATATTGCCTAGGCTGGCTTCGAACTCATGGGCTTAGGTGATCCTCCTGCTTCAGCCTCAGAAGTAGCAGGGTTTACAGATGTGCATCACCATGCCCTGCTTCTCATAAGTTTTTGTATGTTATATGTTCTTTTTTTTGAGACAGAGTCTCACTCTGTTGCCCAGGCTGGAGTGCCCTGGCATGGTCTTGGTTCACTGCAACCTCTGCCTCCTGGGTTCAAGCAATTCTCCTGCTTCAGCTTCCCGAGTAGTTGGGATTACAGATGCATGCCACCATGCCAAGTTAATTTTTTGTGTTTTTAGTAGAGACAGGGTTTCACCATATTGGCCAGGCTGGTCTCAAACTCCTGACCTTAGGTGATCTGCATGCCTTGGTCTCACAAAGTGCTGGGATTACAGGTGTGAGCCACTGTGCCCGGCCTATACCTTCATTTTTATTTAAAGTATTTTCCTTTTTTTTCTTTTGATTTTCTTCCTTGACCCATTGGTTATTTAGAAGTATGTTGTTTACTTCCCACATATTTGTGAGTTTGTCTATTTTTTTTCTTTTATTGATTTCTGATTTCACTCCATTCTGATCAGAGAACATACTTTATGTTATTTGGCCCTTTAAATTTACTGACCTTTGTTTTATAGCCTGCCTAGTAGGTGGTCTGTCTTAGAGAATGTTCCATATGTACTTGAGAAGAATGTATATTCTGTTGTTGAAAGTGTTGTTCTATAGGTGTCTGTGAGGTCTAATTGATTTTATAGTATTGTTCAAGCTTTCTGTTTCCTTGCTGATTGTCTGCCCAGTTGTCCTGTTTATTATTGTTATTTTTCGAGACAGAGTTTCACTCTTGTTGCCTAGGCTGGAGTGCAGTGGCGCAATTTCAGCTCACTGCAACCTCTGTCTCCCAGGTTCAAGTGATTCTCATGCCTCAGCTTCCCAAGTAGCTGAGATTACAGGTGTGTGCCTGGCTAAGTTTTGTATTTTCAATAGAGATGGGGTTTCACCGTGTTGGCCAGGATGGTCTCAATCTCTTGACCTCATGATCCACCCACCTTGGCCTCCCAAAGAGCTGGTATTACAGGTGTGAGCCACTGCCCCCATCTGCTATTTATTATTAAAAATGAGATATTGCAGTCTTTAGCTATGATTGTTGAATTGTCTATTTCTCCCTCCCTTTCTGTCAGATTTGTTTCATGTACTTTGGTACTCTGTTATTAAGTTAACTGCAATTTCATATCTTCCTGATAGATTGACCCTTTTATCATTATAAAATGTCCTTCTTGACCTCTAGTTACATTTTTTGTTTTAAAGTCCATTTTAGGCCCGGCATGGTGTCTCATGCCTGTAATCCCAGCACTTTGGGAGGCTGAGGCAGAGGGATTTCTTGAGCCCGGGAGTTTGAGACCAGCCTGGGAAATGTAGTGAGACTTTGTTTCTACAAAAGATAAAAAAATTAGCCATGCGTGGTGGCACACACCTGTGGGCCCAGCTACTTGGAGAGCTGAGTTGGGAGGATCGCTGGAGCCCAGAAGGTTGAGGCTGCAGTCAACTGTGATCTCACCACTACACTCCAGTCTAGGTGACAGAGTAAGATCTTGCCTCAGAAAAAAAAGTCTGTTTTGTCTGCTACTGATATTGCCATGTAAGCTTTCTTTTTTTTTTTTTTTTTGAGATGGAGTCTCACTCTGTTGCCCAGGCTGAAGTGCAGTGGTGTGATCTCGGCTCACTGCAAGCTCCGCCTCCCGGGTTCACGCCATTCTCCTGCCTCAGCCTCCCGAGTAGCTAGGATTACAGGTGCGTGCCACCATACTCGGCTAATGTTTTCTATTTTTAGTAGAGATGGGGTTTCACCATGTTAGCCAGGATGGTCTCAATCTCCTGACCTTGTGATCCACCTGCCTCGTCCTCCCAAAGTGCTGAGATTATAGGTGTGAGCCACCGCGCCTGGCCAGTGTGAGCTTTCTTATAGTTTGTTTTGTATATCTTCTTCCATCCCTTTTACTGTCAATCTGTTTGTACTTTTTAATCTCAATTATCTCTTGTAGACAGCATATAGTTGGATCTTGTTTTTTTAATCCAATCTAACAATCTCTGTCCTTTGATTTGGTTGTCAATCCATTCATATTTTATGTTGATTTAGTTGGATTTACCTCTGCCATTTTACCTTTTATTTTCTATGTCTCATGTCTTTTTGCTCTTTTCTTTTCTACTGTTATCTTTAGGATTAAGTGAATATTTTCTACAGAAGCATTTACATTTTTTTTTTTTTGAGACGGGGTCTCGCTCGTCGCCAGGCTGGAGTGCAGTGGCGTAATCTCGGCTTGCTGCAACCACCGCTTCCCTGGTTCAGGTGATTCTCCTGCCTCAGCCTCCCAAGTAGCTGGGATTTTTGTGTTTTTTACTTTTTGTATTTTAGTAGATGGGGTTTCACCATGTAGGTCAGGCTGGTCTCGAACTCCTGACCTCATGATCCATCTGCCTCAGCCTCCCAAAGTGCTGGGATTACAGGCGTGAGCCACCACGCTCCGTCAATTTTGTGGTTTTAATAGAGACAACCAAGCTGGTCTTGAACTTCTAACCTCAAATGATCCACCTTCCTTGGCCTCCCAAAGTGCTAGGATTACAGGAGTGAGCCACTGCGCCCAGCAGTTTTTTTTTTTTTTTTTTTTTTAAGATGGAGTTTCACTCTTATCACCCAGGCTGGAGTGTAGTGGCGTGATCTTGGCTCACTGTAACCTCTGCCTGCTGGATTCAGGTGATTCTCCTGCCTCAGCCTCTGGAGTAACTGGGCTTACCGGCACGTACCGCCACTCCCAGGCTAATTTCTGTATTTTTAGTAGAGATTGGGTTTCACCATGTTGGCCAGGCTGGTCTGGAACTCGTGACCTCATTTGATCCACCTGCCTTGGCCTCCCAAAGTGCTGGGATTACAGGCATGAGCCACCGCGCCTGGCCAGTTTTTGTTTTGTTTTTAATAATTTCTGTCTCTTTTTTGGTACTCTCTACTTGATGTGATACTGTTATACCTTCCTTTATTTTTAATTTATTATTTTCTTAGGTCTTCAAATATTGTTAAAAGCTATTTGATTTTTTTTTTCTGTTAAATCCAGCATCTTGTCACTCTCACAGGTATTTTTTGTTGCCTGACTTTTTTTTCCTGTGTGTGGGTCATACTTCTCTGTTTCTTTGCATGTCTCATAATTTTTTGTTGGAAACTAGATATTTTAGATTATGTATTATAGCAACTCCGGGTACTGCAACCCCACATCTTGTCATTGTTATTTGCCTATTTGTTTAGTGACTGCTGTGTTGTTTTAGTGAAGTCTATTCTCCACTCCTATTCTTTCCTGCAAATTAGCTAGCCTACAGTTTAGCCTGTATTTTTATTGAATGTAAGAATCTTCTCCCAGTTACAGTAGTCCCCCTTTTATTTGTGGTTTTCTTTTTTTTTTTTTTTTTTTTTGAGACGGAGTCTCGCTCTGTCGCCCAGGCTGAAGTGCAGTGGCCAGATCTCAGCTCACTGCAAGCTCCGCCTCCCGGGTTTACGCCATTCTCCTGCCTCAGCCTCCTGAGTAGCTCGGATTATAGGAGCCCGCCACCTCGCCTGGCTATTTTTTTGTATTTTTTAGTAGAGACGGGGTTTCCCCGTGTTAGCCAGGATGGTCTCGATCTCCTGACCTCGTGATCCGCCCGTCTCGGCCTCCCTAAGTGCTGGGATTACAGGCTTCAGCCACCGCGCCCGGCCGGTTTTACTTTTTGTGGTTACCCATGGCCAGTTGTGCTCTGAAAATATTAAATGGAACATTCCAGAAATAAACAATTGATAAACTTCAAGTTGATCACCATTCTGAGTAGCATCAGAAAATCTCATACTGTCACACAGAGTACCTCCATCAGAAGAAGAAGGGTGAATACAGTACAACATGATATTTTGGGAGACCACATTCATGTAACTATTATTACAGTGTATTGTGATAATTATTCTATTATTAGCTATTCTTAATCTCTTACTGTGACTAATCTATAAATTAAACTTTATCATAGGTGTGTGTATATAGGAAAAAACATAGTATAGGGTTCAGTATTATCTGCAGTTTCAGTCATCCATGGGAGGTCTTGGAACACAGCCCCTGCAGATAAAGGGGGACCACTGTACCTTTTGCTGCAATCTCCAGTGTTTTTGAGAACACCCTTAGCTTTGGACTTTTCTTAAGTATGTTGAAAATGAAGTCAGTTCCTTTGGGAAGAGATTAGGAGTTGTCTGTTTTGTTTCCTGTCCTGGCTGGCTCCTCTACCCGAGCCCTGCCCTTCTGCCTCTCAGGGCAATCTCTGAGCCAAGATTTTGAAGCTGGGGTTGGGGACAATGGCTCATTTCTGTCTGAATAACACCTTCACTTTAGGAGCTGAGCATTTATGGGAGGTAGGGTTAGTAGCTTTAAGTATTTTTGACTTGCCTCTGCTGGTGTAGAACCACTGCTTTATGAACTAGGTAAAGGTGCTCAGGGCCCTGGTGTTCTCAGTGGTGCCATGCTCAAGGTAGAGCCTCCATTCTGTGAGTGGAGCTGGTGGAAGAAGAGAGTCACCCCTGTCAACCACACTTTACTGGAAATTGGCCTCAGTAATAGATGAGAAGTGCTGGTTAATATTCTGTTCCTCCTGAGAAGAAAACCCAACTGAGCCGGGCGCGGTGGCTCACGCCTGTAATCCCAGCACTTTGGGAGGCCGAGACGGGCGGATCACGAGGTCAGGAGATCGAGACCATCCTGGCTAACACAGTGAAACCCCATCTCTACTAAAAATACAAAAAATTAGCCGGGCATAGCGGCGGGCGCCTGTAGTCCCAGCTACTCGGGAGGCTGAGGCAGGAGAATGGCGTGAACCCGGGAGGAGGAGCTTGCAGTGAGCTGAGATCTCACCACTGCACTCCATCCTGGGGGCAGAGCGAGACTCCGTCTCCAAAAAAAAAAAAAAAAAGAAAACCCAACTGGAAGCTGAGGGGAGGGGGAACCCTGTATTGTTGGCCATACCAGTCTGAAGTGTAGTTTCTGCCTTCCTTTGCTGGGAGGGTGCTGAGAGGGAGTGGTCTTATTTAGTTCAGTTACCACAGACATTTGCTTTTCTTACCAAAGTTTCATAGATTTTCTTGAATAGATGTTTGGTCATTTATATGCCATTAAGACCATTTCCAGGGGCTTTAAATGTTTATTTATTTATAAATTTCATCAGTTTTACTGGGAAGTGGGTCCAGAGTTCCTCATGCTGTTATGATAGAGATCTATATCCACTCTTAAAATCTTTAATGACCATGTATATAGCATATGCATGTTGGAATTTCCCTGAATTATGAAGCTCAATCCAACAGATCCCTGGGTGATAAGAAACCTGTTTATATTTTCTTTACTGAGAGGTACCATGAGACGTCAGAAACTTGATTTTTAGTTCTGGTTCTGTCCTGTAGTAGTCACCTTGCTTTGACAGAGACTTAACTTTCATTGTAAAGTTCCGTGATTACAAAGAAGAAAGATAACTTGCCTCACCTACATGTAGCTGTTTTTAAAGATTAAATGAGATAATATCTGTGAAAACTCACTGAAAAGTGACTTGGCTGAGCACAGTGCCTCATGCCTATAATCTTTGCTTTGGAGGGCTGAGGCAAGAGGATTGCTTGAGCCCAGGAATTCAAGGCTGCAATGAGTCATGATCATGCCACTGTACTCCAGCCAGGGCAACAAAGTGAGACCCTGTCTCAAAACAAAGAAAAGAAAGAAAAGAAAATAACTAAGAACTATATACATATAGGGTAGTATTAATTAATAAAGCAAATAGAGCAAGTAGCACAAGAAATTTTACTTGAGGTTTTTTTTTTCTTTACTTGAGGTAATTTGAGAACTCCATTCAAGATTGAAACCTCATAACTTATTTTTAAAAATTTCTCTATAGTTCCTATTTAGTATCAATTAAAAAAAGAAAAAGGTTGGGCATGGTGCTCCACGCCTGTAATCCCAGCACTTTGGGAGGCCGAGGTGGGTGGATGAATGGCAGGAGAATGGCTTGAACCCGGGAGTTGGAGATTGCAGTGAGCCAAGATCACGCCACTGCACTCCAGTCCGGCAACAGAGCGAGACTCCATCTCGGGGAAACAAAAAAAAAGATCTAGTCCTATATTCATATTTTAGTATCATTTTAGAGTTTATAAAATTGATTTGTTTTATGACTCCAATTTTGAAATAGCAGTTTTAAAGCTTTAAAATTATATTTTCCCTTTGGGGCCAGGCATGGAGACTCTTGCCTATAATCCCAGCACTTTGGGAGGCCAAGGTGGGTGGATCACCTGAGGTCAGGAGTTTGAGACCTGCCTAGCCAATGTGGTGAAACCCCATCTCTACTAAAAAAAAAAATACAAAAAATTAGCCAGGCATGGGGGCGGGTGCCTGTAATCCCAGCCACTTGGGAAGCTGAAGCAGGAGAATCGCTTGAAGCCAAGAGGTGGAGGTTGCAGTGAGCTGAGATCCAGCCATTGCACTCCAGCCTGGACAACAAGAGTGAAATGCCATCTCAAAATTAATTAATTAATTAATTAATTAATTTTCTCCATAGTTCCTATTTAGTATTATTTTCTTTTTTAAATAACAAATCTAGTCCTGCACCCAGATTTAGTATCATTTTAGAGTTTATAAAATTGATTTATTTTGTGATTCCAATTTTGAAATATCAAGTTTAAAGCTTTAAAATTTTATTTTTTCTTTTGGGCCAGGCACAATGGCTCTTGCCTGTAATCCCAGCACTTTGGGAGGCTGAGGTGGGCAGATCACTTGAGGGCAGGGGTTTGAGACCAGCCTGGCCAACGTGGTGAAACCCTGAAATCCCATCTCTACTAAAAATACAAAAATTAGCTGGGCTTGGTGGCATGAGCCTGTAATCCCAGCTTGGGAGGCTGAGGCAGGAGAAGGGCTTGAATCCAGGAGGTGGAGATTGCAGTGAGCAGAGACCGCCCCACTGTACTCCAGCCTTGACCAGGGTGAGACTCTGTCTCAAAAAAAAAAAAATCCCTTTTTATACTTCATGCATTTAAGAGAGTGCAGTGGTGCAATGGGGCAGGTGCGGTGGCTCACACCTGTAACCCCAGCACTTTGGGAGGCCGAGGTGGGCAGATCACTGAGGTCAGGAGTTTGAGACCAGCCTGGCCATCATGGGGAAACCTCGTCTCTACTAAAAATACAAAAATTAGCTGGGCGTGGTAGTGTGCACCTGTAATCCCAGCTACTCGGGAGGCTGAGGCAGAATTGCTTGAACCTGGGAGATGGAGGTTGCAGTGAGCCGAGATCGAGCGACTGCACTCCAGCCTGGGCAACAGATCAAGACTTTGTCTCAAAAACACAAACAAAACAGTACAGTGATTTTTTTAAGGCAAATATGAGCTGTTACTATACTGTCAGTTGGTAGCTTTATGTGAGAGAGGACATTTTACTTGAATTCTAAGTAAAATTTTCACAGAAAAACCTAATGCAGTTCATGAAGAATATATAATTAGGAAATATGACTATACCTGTTGACTAAATTAACTGAGATAGAATAATAATTATTTAAGTGTTTAGCAAAAAGAGATACAATTTACAATTTATTTCTCTGATTTTTTTTTTTTTTTGAGACGGAGTCTTGCTTTGTTGCCCAGGTTGGAGTGCAGTGGTGCCATCTCTGCTCACTGCAAACTCCGCCTCCTGGGTTCACGCCATTCTCCTGCCTCAGCCTCCCGAGTAGCTGGGACTACAGGCACCCGCCCGCCACCACGACCAGCTAAGTTTTTTGTATTTTTAGTAGAGACGGGGTTTCACTGTGTTAGCCAGGATGGTCTTGATCTCCTGACCTTGTGATCCGCGCGCTTTGGCCTCCCAAAGTGCTGGGATTATAGGCGTGAGCCACCGCACCCGGCCTATTTCTCTGATATTTTTTTATAGCTGCCTGAATTGCAAATGACTTCATCTGGTTTATTTTTTATGTACGCCCATGTTAATATTAGTCTGTCATCATATTTTTTTGTTGTTTTTTAATGCTGTAGCTTAATGTAGAATTATATTCATAAAGTAAACTTGCAGGTGGTTTTATTTCCCTTAAATAACTATAATCTTTTTGGAGGGAAACCTTTTTTTTTTTTTTTTTTTTTTGAGACAGAGTCTTGCTCTGTTGCCCAGGCTGAAGTGCGGTGGTGCAATCTCGGCTCACTGCAGGCTCCGCCTTGGAGGGAAACTTTAAATATTAATAGAATACATTATGGTTTAACCATATTGTATTAAACCATAATGTATTCAGCCACTCAGGAGATTTTTCCATTGAATCTTTTTTTTTTGGCCAGACAACATTTTCATTTTTTTTCAGAAAAAACTTTTTTTTTTTTTTTTTTTGAGACGGAGGCTTGCTCTGTCGCCCAGGCTGGAGTGCCGTGGCCGGATCTCAGCTCACTGCAAGCTCCGCCTCCCGGGTTCACGCCATTCTCCTGCCTCAGCCTCCCGAGTAGCTGGGACTACAGGCGCCCGCCATCTTGCCCGGCTAGTTTTTTGTATTTTTTAGTAGAGACGGGGTTTCACCGTGTTAGCCAGGATGGTCTCGATCTCCTGACCTCGTGATCCGCCAGCCTCAGCCTCCCAAAGTGCTGGGATTACAGGCTTGAGCCACCGTGCCTGGCCAGAAAAGATTTTTAAAGCTTAAAACTAACCAAAGACTCCCACCTGAATAGTTTTTTCCATTTTTCTCTGGCAAGATAAGCACATCTTAAATGTCATTTAGGGAAGTTGCGAGCTAAGTATTTGATTACTTTTTGAATCCTTTTATATAGACAGAATGGTGCTCAGGCAGAATATTCTTTAAATAAAAATGTGTTATCTGCTATGCATTTCCTTCAGCTTCCACCAGCAATAGATGGCTGTTAATTTTGTTTTTCATTAATGTAGACTTTGTTTTAAAAGGTATAAGAAGCAATTTTTTGTTTTGTTTTTTTTTTTTTTGAGATGGATTCTCATCCTGTCGCTGAGGCTGGAGTGCAGTGGTGCGATCTTGGCTCACTGCAACCTTCACATCCCAGGTTCAAACGATTCTCCTTTATCAACTTCCCAAGTAGCTGGGATTACAGGTGCCTGCCACCATGCCCAGCTAATTTTAGTATTTTTAGTTGAGACAGCGTTTCACCATGTTGGCCAGGCTGGTCTTGAACTCCTGACTTTGTAATCCGCCCACCTTGGCCTCCCAAAGTTCTGGGATTACAGGCGTGAGGCACTGCACCCAGCCTAGAAACAAAGTATTAAAACCATTGTCTGATAATATGAAAATCGTAGGAATTCCAATCTTTTTTTTTTTTTTTGCTTTTTGAAACAAGGTCTTGCTCTGTTCCCCAGGCTATAGTACAGTGGCATGATAATGGCTCACTGTAGCCTTAACCTCCTAGGCTCAAATGATCTTTCCACCTCAGCCTCCTAAGTAGCTGTGACTACAGATATAGGCCACCTCACCTGTCTAATTTTTGAAATGTTTTGTAGAGATAAGGTCTCATTATGTTGTCCAGTCTGGTCTTGGACTCCTGGGCTCAAATGATCCTCCTATTTTGGCCTCCCAAAGTGCTGGGATTACAAGCATGAGTTCCTGGTCTCAAATCCATTTTTCTTGTGTCGTTTAAAGTAGTAAAAGAACATCTTGATGCCAACTTCATGTATATATTTAAATGCTATTGTTATAGTTAATGGAATGTATACGTAATAGAAGCTTTTGAATCATTTTTCTGGTGTTTTTTTTTTTTTTTTTTGAGGCGGAGTCTCGCTGTGTCGCCCAGGCTGGAGTGCAGTGGCGCCATCTCGGCTCACTGCAAGCTCTGCCTTCCAGGTTCACGCCATTCTCCTGCCTCAGCCTCCTGAGTAGCTGGGACTACAGGCGCCTGCCACCACGCCCGGCTAGTTTATTGTGTTTTTAGTAGAGATAAGGTTTCACTGTGTTAGCCAGGATGGTCTCAATCTCCTGACCTCGTGATCCACCTACCTCGGCCTCCCAAAGTGCTGGGATTACAGGCTTGAGCCACCGCGCCCGGCCCTTTTTTTTTTTTTTTTTGAGACCAGTTTTGCTCTTGTTGCCCAGGCTGGAGTGCAATGGCGTGATCTCAGCTCACTGCAACCTCCGCCTCCCGAGTTCAAGCGATTCTCCTGTCTCAGCCTCCCGAATAGCTGGGATTGCAGGCATGCAGCACCACACCTGGCTAATTTTGTATTTTTAGTAGAGACAGGGTTTCTCCATGTTGGTCAGGCTGGTCTCAAACTCCCGACCTC
>NW_016821766.1:7196-16967 GCF_001698545.2 Rhinopithecus bieti | reverse complement strand
CCGGCCCTTTTTATTTTTTTTTGAGACCAGTTTTGCTCTTGTTGCCCAGGCTGGAGTGCAATGGCGTGATCTCAGCTCACTGCAACCTCCGCCTCCCGAGTTCAAGCGATTCTCCTGTCTCAGCCTCCCGAATAGCTGGGATTGCAGGCATGCAGCACCACACCTGGCTAATTTTGTATTTTTAGTAGAGACAGGGTTTCTCCATGTTGGTCAGGCTGGTCTCAAACTCCCGACCTCAGATGATCTGCCCACCTCGGCCTCCCAAAGTGCTGGGATTACAGGCTTGAGCCACCACGCCCGGCCCATTTTTCTGTTTTTATTAAACATATTTATTGCCTCAAGTACTTACCATTTATTCTTCCTAACTGTAACATTGAGCTCTTTGACCAACATCTCCCTGTTTCCCCTTAACCCCTAGCCTCTGGTAACCACCATTGTGCTCTCTGTTTCTGTGAGTTCAGTTTTGGATTCCACATAAAAGTGAAAACGTGGTATTATGCCTTTCTGTGCCTGGGTTATTTTACTAGGATAATGTCCTCCAGGTTCATCCATGTTGCACAAATGACACAATTCCCTATTTTTAAAGGCTGAGTTGTATTTCATTTTGTATATATATCACATTTTCTTTATCCATTCATCTGGTATGGACACTTAGGTTGGTTCCATAATGTGGCCATTGTGAATAATGATATAACAAACATGGGAGTGCAGATATCTCTTTGATATACTGATTCCAATTCTTTTCAATATATATTCAGAAATTGAATTGCTGGATTATATAGTAAATCTGTTTTTAGTTTTTCGAGGAACCTCCATCCTGTTTTCCAAACTCCCGTGCTGATTTACATTCCCACCAACAAGTGTACCTGGGTTCCCTTTTCTCTACATCCTTGCCAACATTTGTTATCTTTTATCTTTTTGATAATATCCATTTTGACAGGTATGTGGTGATATCTCATTGTGATTTTAATTTGCCTTTCCCTAATGATTAGTGATGTTGAACATTTTTTCATATATCTGTTGACTATTCATATACCTTCTCTTGAGAAGTATCTGTTCAGTATCCTTAGCCTAGTTTTTAATTAGGTTGTTTTTTTGCTTTTGGGTTGTTTGAGTTCTTTACATATTTTGAATATTAACCCCTTAATCAAACGTATGGCTTGCAAGTATTTTCTCCCATTCCATGGGTGGTCACTTCACTCTGTTGATTGTTTCTTTTACTGTGCAGAAGCTTTTTATTTTGGTGTAATCCCATTAGTCTGGTTTTGGTTTTGTTGCCTGAGCTTTTGGGGTCAAATACAAAAAAGTATTGCCCAGACCAATGTTATATAGTTTTCCCCTATGTTTTCGTCTAGTAGTTTTACATGGATAATTTTTCTAATACATATTTCAGAATCTCCATTGGTGGCAATAAATGTTTTTTATTGTATAAGTAGAAAATCTTTTATGTAGTGGAATATGTAAACAGATGATTGGTGTCTTAATGTTAGAGCATTTTGATAACAGGTAACCATAAAACTACTCTAATCACCATATCCTTTCTCGTGTTTGTGGACTAGGCATCATGTGAAGTTTCTGTTTGCTCCTGCAGATTTACTCTCTACTCTTCTGCATGCTGCGTTGTACTTTGGCATGTATGCACTGTATTAGTAGACTCCTTTGTTTTCTGGCGTTCTGTTGAGTTTTGCCAATGTGAGCCACCAGCAGGAAATTAGAGGGCAGGGAATAAAATGAGGTTGTGTTATTTACTCTTCACCATTCAGGTTCTCGGATTCCTTCCTTGTTATATGCCATGGGTAACTGGATTTTCTACTAAGGCCACAGCTACTATTGAGAAGCCTTCTCCATTTGGGTATTCTCCTGGGGTTCCCGGTAACTGCTCTCTCTTTTTACCCTTTCAGATATTGGGTTTGTGATAGTCCATTTTGTGCTGCTATAACAGAATACCACATACTGGGTAATTAATAAAGAACAGAACTTTATTGGCTTACAGTTGTGGAGGCAAGGAAGTCCAAGATTGAGGGACTGGCATCTGGCAAGGGCCTTCTTGCTGCGTCATTGAACATAGCAGAAGGCAGGGGGGTGAGAGAGAGACAGAGAGAGAAGGGGACAGAGCTCATGATTTTATAACAAACCCAGTTCCATAATAATGGCATTAATCCATTCATGATGCTGGAGCCGTCATGGCATGATCACTGCTCATTCAGTCCCAGCTCCCAACACTGTATATTGTTTCCAACACACGTTTTTTAGGGGACACATTTTAACAGCAGCAGGGATATTAATGGTTTTTTCAGTGCTGCTAGCCCTGGGGTACTATTCTGTTCATTGTTGGAAACCCTGTCCACATCTTTGTAGATAATACCCTATTAGACAATTAAAAAAGTTTTTTTTAATGTGTATAGCCTAAATCTCACCACTACTAGCCAATTTGAATGTATCATTTGGTTTCCTGCCAAGACCAATACAACAGCCAATGCTTATACATTGGAGTACTTTTTAACAACTGAACACAAACCTGGCTTCACTTAATGTTAAGAACAGACTTTTTCTGTTTCGTTTTAATACATCATAAATATGGTAAGACAAAGGAATTTTGAAAAGGTCCTGTATTTACATAGTACATTTGTAAAACAGACTCAATTTTTAAAACCCTGATATTTAAGATAAATTTTTAAGATTAATACTCCTGGCATATAATACTAATAGAGCATAAGAAGTGGAGGCCTATGCTAGACGTGGTGACTCACATCTGTAATCCCAGCACTTTGGGAGGCCGAGGCGGGTGGATCACGAGGTCAGGAGTTCAAGATCAGTCTTGCCAAGATGGTGAAACCCCATCTCTACTAAAAATACAAAAATTAGCCGGGTGTGGTGGTGGGTGCCTATAATCCCAGCTACTTGGGAGGCTGAGGCAGAGACTTGCTTGAACCTGGGAGGCAGAGGTTGCGGTGAACTGAGGTTGCACCACTGCATTCCAGCCTGGGTGACAGAGCGAGACTCCATCTCAAAAAAAAAAAAAAGTGGAGACCTAGATCTTTTTATAATCTTATAGTAACTCACTTCAATTTTACCTTAGATGTACCTTAAGAATAAACATATTTTCTCTAATTCTCTTACGTATTAATTTAGTTTCAGTTAATATTCCTCAAATATGTATATATTTGTGTAAGTTTATATATATCTATCTTAAAAATATTGTTATAGGCGGCCAGGCGCGGTGGCTCACACCTGTAATCTCAGCACTTTGGGAGGCTAAGGTGGGCAGATCACAAGGTCAGGAGATCAAGACCATCCTGGCTAACATGGTAAAACCGCGTCTCTACTAAAAATACAAAAAATTAGCCAGGTGTGGTGGCATGCACCTGTAGCCCCAGCTACTTGGGAGGCTGAGGCAGGAGAATCGCTTGAACCCGGAAGGCAGAGGTTGCAGTGAGGCAAGATCACACCACTGCACTCCAGCCTGGGTGACAGAGCGAGACTCCATCTGGAAAGAAAAGAAGAGAAGAGAAGAGAGAAAAGAAAAGGTTAAGAAAATTATAAGGAAGAGAAAATATATTTACTGTTCATTAAGTGGAAAGTGGATCATCATCATAAGTCTTCTTCCTCATTGTCTTCACATTGAGTAGGCTGAGGAGGAAGAGGAGGGGTTGGTCTTGCTGTGTTAGGCATGGCAGGAGGTGGAAGGGGAGGTGAGAGAGAAAGGCGTACTCGCTGTAACTTCATGGAAATACATAGTAATTTCTGTCTGTCTTTTTTATACTTTTCATTTCCCTAAAAAATGTTCTATGTGGTAACAGTTCTTTTCCCACCATTTGCTTTAGTTTCACTACCTGTATAGAAGGGTCCATGTTGTAAAAGAAGTCAAGTAGTCTTGAAAAAGCAGAGCCCTTCTGCCAGATTGTCTAATGTCAGTTTCTTTTCTGGCACTGCTGCTTTTACATCTTCTTCATCATCTGGCAGTGGTTTGGAGGCACTCATCTCTATCAAGCCATTTTCTGTTAATATCTCTGGTGTGTCTGTTAGCTCTTGAATTTCTTCAAGATCCAAATTTTGAAACCCTCCACCCCCCAGCCCACCTTTCTTTTCATATCTACCATATCTTTCATGATTTCATTGATTGGCTCTGTCATAAATCCTGTGAAGATGTGCACAACACTTGGACACAGTTTTCTTCAGCAGAAATTTGTTTTGTGTTTGATGTCTTTCACAACTTTTTCTATAACAATGGCATCTTCAGTGGTGTAATCCTTCCAGACTTTCATGATGTTTTCTTTATTGGGGTTCTCTTCTCTTTTTTTTTTTTTTTTTGAGACAGAGTCTCGCTGTCACCCAGGCTGTAGTGCAGTGGCGTGATCTTGGCTCACTGCACCCTCCATCTCCCAGGTTCAAGCAATTCTCCTGCCTCAGCCTCCCGAGTAGCTGGACTACAGGTGCACGCTGCCACGTCCGGCTAGTATTTTGTATTTTAGTTAAGATGGGGTTTCACGATGTTGCCCAGCCTGGTTGCAAAACCCTGAGCTCAGGTAATCTGCCCGCCTCAGCCTCCCAAAGTCCTGGGATTATAGGCGTGAGCCACCGCGCTCAGCCCACGGTTCTCTTCTATAGCGTCAACAGTACTTCCCATAGAGTAATGTGTGTAATGAACCTTAAAGGTCCTTATGACCCCATATCTAGAGGCTGAACTAGAGATGTTGTGTTCAGGGGCAAGTACAACACTTTGACGCCTTCAGTGTTGAACTTGTGGGGTTCTGGGTGGCCAAGAGCATTGTCGAATAACAAAAGAACTTTAAAAGGCAGTCCCTAATTAAAAGAATACTTTCTGACTTCAGGGACAAAGCATTGATGGAACCAATCCAGGAAAAGGGTTCTTGTTATCTAGGCCTTGTACAGACAAAAGCCTGGTAACTGGTGTTTGTCTTTTTCCTTTAAGGCTTAGGGGCTAGCAGCTTTATAGGTAAGGTAATAATAATAATAAACCAGACTGCATTTGTACAAAATAGTAGAGTTAGCCTACTATCCCTTTCTGCCTTGAATCCTGGTGCTTGCTTCTCTTCCTTACTAATAAATGTCTTTTGTGGCATGTTTTTTCAGAATAGGCACTTTGATCTCCATTAAAAACCTGTTCTGATAGATATCCTTACTTCTCAATGATTGTCTTAATGGTGTGTGGGAACTCATCTGCTATCTTTTGGTTGGCGGAAGCTGCTTCTGTTGTTTTGTTGACATTTTAAAAGCCGAACTTCTTTCTAAAATTATCAAGCCATCCCTTGCTGGCATTAAATTCTCCAGCTTTAGATACTGTGTTAGGGTTCTCCAGAGGGACAGAACTAATGTATGTATATATGAAAGGGAGTTTATTTATTTTTTTTGAGACAGGGTCTCCCTCTGTTGCCCAGGCTGGAGTGCAGTGGTGCGATCTTGGCTCACTGCAACCTCCGCCTCCTGGGTTCAAACGATTCTCCCATCTCAGTCTCCTGAGTAGCTAGGATCACAGGCGTGTGCCACTATAGCCCAGCTAATTTTTGTATTTTTATTTATTTTATTTATTTAGAGACGGAGTCTTGCTCTGTTGCTCAGGCTGGAGTGCAGTGGGTCAATCTCAGCTCACTGCAACCTCCGCCTCCCGGATTCAAGCGATTCTCCTCTCTCAGCTTCCCTAGAAGCTGGGATTACAGGCGTATGCTACCATTCCTGGCTAATTTTTGTATTTTTAGTAGAGACAGGATTTTGCCATGTTGGCCAGGCTGCTCTTGAACTCCTGACCTCAGGTGATCCAGCCACCTCAACCTCCCAAAGTTCTGAGATTACAGGTGTGAGCCACTGCTCCTGGCCTAATTTCTGTATTTTTCGTAGAAATGGGGTTTCACCATATTGGTCAGGCTGTGCAAGGGAGTTCATTCAAGATAATTGGCTCACATGATCACAAGGCAAAGTTCCACAATAGGCTGTCCACAAGGTGAGGAAGAAGGAAGCCAGTAGTGGCTCAGTCCAAGTCTGAAAGCCTCAAAACCAGGGAAGCTGACAGTGCAGCCTTCAGTCTGTGGCTGAAGGCCTGAGAGCCCCCAGCAAACCACTGGTGTAAGTCCAAGAGTCCAAAGGCCAAAGAACCTGAAGTCTGATGTCCAAGAGCCGACGGAACAGATGAAAGCATCCAGCACAGGAGAAAGATGAAAGCCAGAAGAGACTCAGCAAGCTGGCTTATTCCACTTTCTTCTGCCTGCTTTGTTGTAGCTGCACTGTCAGCCCCTTGGATGGTGTCCACCCACATCAAGGGTAGGTCTTCCTCTCTGAGTCCACTGACTCAAATGTCAGTCTCCTCTGGCAACACCTTCACAGACACACCTAGAAACAATACTTTACCAGCTATCTAGGCATCCCTCAATCCAATCAAGTTGACACCTAATATTAATCATCACAGATACTTTACCGTCCTTTTGCTTTAAGCTGTCATAACTCTGCTTTTTCTTGAATCATATTAATCTATAGCTATGCCTTTCTTACAGGCAGTCCTGCAGCACATAAAAGCTGCATTTTCAATACAAGATAAAAAGTTGGCCGTGCACGGTGGCTCACACCTATAATCCCAGCACTTTGGGAGGCTGATGTAGGTGGATCACTTGAGGTCAGGAGTTGGAGACCAGCCTGGTTAACACGGTGAAACCCCGTCTCTACTAAAAATATAAAAATTAGCCAGGCATGGTGGTGGGTGCCTGTAATCCCAGCTGAGGCAGGAGAATTGCTTGAACCTAGGAGGCGGAGGTTGCAGTGAACCAAGATTGCACCTTTGCACTCCAGCCTGGGTGACAGAGTGAGACCCTATCTCAAAAAGAAAAAGAAAGAAAAAAAAGATATTTGGTAAAAGTGCAAGGTTTTCATGCCTACTGGCATAGCTGCAGGAACAGCTTCACAAATTTCCTTTTCTTTCTTTCTTTTTTTTTTTTTCTTTTTTACAATAGTCCTTACACTGGATTCATGTAACTTGAAATGGCAGGTAGCCACAGCTGCAGACCCCAACCTTTGGTATATATCAAGCAGTTCACCTTTTTCTTGTAATGTCATGACTGTTTCCTGCTTCTTGAGAGCACTTCCAGCATCAGTTATGGCGCTTTGTATTAGTCCTGTGGTGTTATTTAAGGTTTGTAGTATTGTACTAAACATGTTGAAAATTATGTAAGAACCACAAGAGATCAATTTTTACTGTGATTTACAATTTACTGGAGAGATGAACTGCTCACCTAGAGATGATTAATGTCACATGGCATTTTAAGCAAATACAACCCTTGAGCTCACTGCAATAGCAGCAGGAGGTGGCTAAGAAATTATGGTAGTATATTATATACTGCAGTTAATTTTATGCAGTTATGTTTTTTTTTTTTTTTTGGAGACAGAGTTTCACTTTTGTTGCCAGGCTAGAGTACAATGGGGCAATTTTGGCTCACTGCAACCTCCGCCTCCTGGGTTCAAGCGATTCTCCTGCTTGTTCAGCCTCCCGAGTAGCTGGGATTACAGACGCCTTTTGTATTTTTAGTGGAGATGGGGTTTCGCCATGTTGGTCAGGCTGGTCTCAAACTTCTGACCTCAGGTGATCCACCCGCCTCAGCCTCCCAAAGTGCTGGGATTACAGGTGTGAGCCACTGTGCCTGGTCCATGCAGTTATGATTTAATACTATATCTTTATGTTTGAATACATTTCTGTTGACTGCAAATGGCACAATGTAATGTCTGTGCGGGAAAGTTTTGATAACTCTTATAAAATTAAAATCCCACATATTTTATGATAATAAATGATAAACTAGTGTCTACATTTATTTTATGCATTCACAGCATACTTTTTCTTGATTTTTTTGATATTTCTAGTCTATGGGTTCATCTGAGTTTTTTAAAATTGTTACACATTTTCAAATAATGTTTAATATATTTATTGAAAGAAAATCCATTAATAAGTTGATCCACACAGTTCAAATGTGTGTTGTTCAACTGTATGCTTTCCTCCAAAGCATGCCTAGTCCTTTTCTAAATAGTTTTTTGGCCTTATCACGTATTATGTGTTATTGAAATTGGTTCCTTTCCTTGTACTCCTGCCACTGTTTCCATTTGCTGTAAACCATAAGATCAGAGCATCTTAAACAGAGCCACTAAAGTAACCCTTGTCCCACATAAAAGACGCATCCTGCTCTGAATGTAGAAGATATAGCGGATTTTATCCAGGGTGTCAGTAATACATAGTTTTTTCTTGGCTGAATCTCTTTGCTTGGACATTCGTTCTTCAGTAAGTAGAGACAACGGAGCTGCATTACTTTGTCTCTTCAGGCACAGTATCACAGAAACTGGCGTATCTACTTTTTATGGCACTGCTGTGTTATGTTGATTTCTGTTTTCACCCATACACTCAGTCTTTTTTTGTTTTTTTCTGAGACGGAGTTTCACTCCTGGTGCCCTTGAGTGCAATGGCGCGATCTCGGCTCACCACAACCTCTGCCTCCCGGATTCAAGCAATTCTCCTGCCTCAGCTTCCCGAGTAGCTGGGGATTACAGGCATGCGCCACTATGCCCGGCTAATTTTTGTATTTTGAGTAGAGATGGGGTTTCTTCATGTTGGTCAGGCTGGTCTCGAGCTCCTGACCTCAGGTGATCCACCTGCATCAGCCTCCCAAAGTGCTGGGATTACAGACATGAGCCACTGCGCCTGGCCCCATCCACTCAGTCTTAACAGATATTCTTGTGTTTGCCTTTTTAATGCCCTTTTAATCATTAGTATATATAAGAAGATTATGGACAAGTTTTTTTCTTTCTCCCCTCCTTGGAAGCCATATTAAAACAATTATTGTCCAGACACAGTAGCTCACTCCTGTAATCCCAGCACTTTAGGAGGCTGAGGCGGGTGGGTCAGTGGGGCCGGAATTTGAGACCAGCCTGGCCAACATGGCGAAACCTCATTTATACTAAAAATACAAAAATTCGTGCAATTGGTGCACGTCTGTAATCCCAGCTACTCATGAGGCTGGGGCGCGATAATCAATTGAACCCAGGAGGCAGAGGTTGCAGTGAGCTGAGATCGCGCCACTGCACTCTAGCCTGGGTGACAGAGTGAGACTCTGCCTTAAAAACAAAAACAAAAAAAACCCAAACATTATTAATGCATTTGATTCATTGAAGGCTTTATGCTATGTTTTCTTTGGATAAACATATTGGTACAATGAAGCATGCCTTTATCACTGGCTTCATCTAGAAAGGCAGATAACATCTGTTTGGCAAGCTTCACAAAATTCATTTGGAATTACAGAACCAAGATTAACTATGTAGGTGTGCATTGTGGATTGCATTTTGCCAGTGGTCCTGGCTTACCAAATATGCACTGAGCTTATCTTGGGTTCTACGGTCTAGCCCTTTTTTAAGACTTAAAGAAGGGATGCAGTTTCAGCTTTCTACCTATGACTAGCCAGTTTTCCCAGCACCATTTATTAAATAGGGAATCCTTTCCCCATTTCTTGTTTTGTCAGGTTTGTTACAAAATTAATTCAAGATGGATTAAAGACTTAAATGTTAGACCTAAAATCGTAAAAACCCTAGAAGAAAACCTAGGCAATACCATTCAGGACATAGGCATGGGCAAGGACTTCATGACGAAAACATCAAAAGCATTGGCAACAAAAGCCCAAATTGACAAATGGGACCTAATTAAACTAAAGAGCTTCTGCACGGCAAAAGAAACTACCATCAGAATGAACAGGCAACCTACAGAATGGGAGAAAATTTTAGTCTACCCAT
>NW_016821766.1:0-5168 GCF_001698545.2 Rhinopithecus bieti | reverse complement strand
TGCATCTGTTTTGGGTATCAGCACCCCAAAGTACCAATATGCCATTGATGAATATTACCGGATGAAGAAGGAAGTATGCCTCCTTTTTACATTTTCTTGATTCAGTTCGGTATGCCATGGACTTGATGGGTTGCATAATGAGTGGATGTGTTTTCTAACTGCCCAACATATAGCTCTCTTATGCTAGGCATTTCATTCTAGAATCATTAATTTCTTTTATCAAAGTAACATACATGTAGGGACATGGATGCAGCTGGAAACCATCATTCTCAGCAAACTATCGCAAGAACAGAAAACCAAATACTGCATGTTCTCACTCATAGGTGGGAATTGAACAATGAGATCACTTGGACACAGGAAGGGGAGCATCACACACTGGGTCCTATTGTGGGGAGGGGGTGGGGGGAGGGATAGCATTAGGAGATTTACCTAATGTAAATGATGAGTTAATGGGTGCAGCACACCAACATGGTACATGTATATATATGTAACAAACCTGCACGTTGTGCACATGTACCCTAGAACTTAAAGTATTAAAAAAAAAAAAAGTAACATACATTTTGGAATTCTTTAAAACTGGAATTTCCCTACGATCTCTGTGCAAAATAAGCTAGATTTCATTGTCTTAGTGCTATGTGAGATGCCTTATATACATTATTTAATCTCCACACACCTCTTTTTGGATTATTCTAATTCTAAGATGAAGAAACAAGATACTTAGAGCACATGGACTAGATGCAGGACAAGTGGAGTGGGTTCGACACAGACCAAGTACAGGAAATGTGTATGTGCCAGGTGTTAATGCACAAAAATTTGAGGGCAGTTTAAAAATAGTGAGGTCTTAAGGTGAGAGTGAAGTGAATTTTGTCTTAAAAAATAAAAGCCTTTAGTGCTTAAGAGCATGGGCTCAAGAACCAAAGGGTTTGAATTCAGAATCTATTCTGCCACTTAAAACTTTGTAACCTTGGACAGAACACTTAACCCCTCAGTAAGCCTCAATCTCCTCATCTTTGTAATGAGAATTGCAGCATGCATGCTTGGGGGCTGCTCTGCAGATGAAATACATTAATTTATAAAACGTTTGGAACAGCACCTAGTGTGTATTGGTGAACACAACAAATATTGGCATCTGCTATTCTTCAAGCAAATAGAGGGCAGCAATTCAGGTAAAGCTAGAATGTAGAGGCATGAAGGTACATTGTTATGGTTGGGGAAATGGCAAAAATATAATAGTTTATTGTCACTGGGGCATAAGGTACAATGTGGGAGTAACAGGACATGAGCCTGGAAAGGTCAGCTGACTTAACATTTGTTATATGGTTTCAAACCTGTTTAATGAACAGATAAGTACTTCTTAACACTATAAGCCTTACTTAGAGCCTCATTACCTCATCTGGACTATTATACTAGCCTCCTAAATGGTGTCTCTCTATTCTCAAGCAAGCCCCAGAGTAATCTTCTGGGGCTACTCACTGTGTACTGACTACCCGTTCTGCAGGGTCCAATACAAATGCCACCTCCTCAATGAATTTAGTAGTTCTGCAACGAGAAATTACCCTTTCAAAATCTCTACATCTGTCATAATACTGTTTTTACATGTCTTAACTTCCCTACTAAGTTGTAAACTTCTTGAGGGAAGGTACTGCCTTATCTGTGTATTTGGTGCTTATGGGAAAACTAACTATGCTATATATCATTTAGTAAAGGAACCAGCCTATTCAACCGAATAGACTGACACCCTACAATTGAAGTGATACAGTTGAAGCTAACTTTTTATTTAGCTTAGACTTAATGAAAGAAATATAGTCATTGTCAAAGTTAATTCAGGTCTCATCTAAGTGACATAGTGCTGGACCCTGTTTTTAAAAAATAACCTCTTTTGGGCTGAGTGCGGTGGCTCACGTCTGTAATCCCAACACTTTGGGAGGCTGAGGTGGGTGGGTCACTTGAGGTCAGGAGTTCAAGACCAGCCTGGCCAGCATGGAGAAACCCTGTCTCTACTAAAAATGCAAAAATTAGCTGGACATGGTGGCAGGTGCTTGTAGTCCCAGCTACTCGGGAGGCTGAGTCAGGAGAATTGCTTGAGCCTGGGAGACAGAGGTTGCAGTTAGCCACTGCACTCCAGCCTGGGCGACAGAGCAATACTCTTTCTCAAAAAACAAGAAAAAAACTACTTTCCTTAAAATGTTTTACAGTAGTTATTTTGATTAGAGAGCAGGAGAAGGGAAAATATGTCTTAATTAGACCAAACTGAATTGAACATGACACTTTTTTTGTTTTTTTTTTTTTGTTTTTTAAACATAAGCTGACAGTGGGGAAAACAGCACTATATACCTTTTGGACTTTCATATTTCAACTATTCTTGATGTTGCCCCCTTTTTTAGGAAGAAGAAGAAGAAGAAGAAAACAGGATATCTGAAGAAGGAGAAAGACAATATCAACAGAATAAATTGCAGACTGATTCCATTGTTCAGACGGATCAACCAGAGACAGTGATATCCAGCTCATTTGTGAATGTCAATTTTGAAATGGAGGGAGACAGTGAAGTAATTATGGAAAGCAAGCAAAATCCAGTCTCTGTCCCACCGTAAAATGAAATGACTATCAAGCTTTAAACTCTTAAGTTTTTTTTTAATATAGAAACTTTCACATTTTTTATTCAGCGGGACTTCATACAATTATTTATATTTTAAATTATTAAAATATCTGGAAAGGGAAAATGTTTCTTCATTTTTAGGATCTATCTAGCAAAAGCCAGATCTGAAATTCAGATATTTGTACTGTTTTTACTGTGCATAGAATTAGTGCTTTGGTTTTAAAATGATCTTTTAAAAACGTTAAGGACATCCTAGAGCCTTAATAGTTAAGAAGAGTTAAATTATCAAGCCTGTCTTATTTGTACGTTTGCTTTTTTAAAAAAAGGTAAGTTGCTGATTAAGTTTAATTGTAATTGATAATTCCATAGTCTTAGATTAAAATGAGGATATTTTCTTCTAGATTTTCTCATGTTATGCCATGCCTTTATATATCTAACCATTAATTCACATTAAGGATGCTTCACCATATAATAAAAGGAGCAAGATGGAAGCACTTTGAATTTTCTTTCATTGAGAATAACTTTTATGTAAGATTCTGTATTTATAACACCAGATATTAAGATAGGCTTCCATTTTTTAATGCAAGCCACTTAATCTTGTATTCTATTTCAGGACTCAAATAACTAGCTTTGAACATAAAATTAAAACACTACTTATGGAATAGATTTATTAATGTTAAACCTAGTGAATATCCATGTGGCATCCTGGTTATGTTATCCGTTCAGCATTCATCCTATAGAAAAGTGGTTTGGAGGAGATTGGGGGATAGTGGGACCGGTACAGATTTAATCCATCAGGAGCAATTAGATATTGTATAAGGTGTAATGATAGCCTAACGAAATTACCCGACATTCATCATTTAGAAGTAGCAACAGTGAAGACTAGACAGTTTACCTGAATTTGTTTGGCCACTCCTCTACCTACTTGGTTATTTGTAAACCTTATAAAGGTATATATTGTGAAGCTAATTTTGAAAATATTCCTAAATATGGCCGGGTACGGTGCTTATGCCTGTAATCTCAGCACTTTGGGAGGCCGAGGCGGGTAGATTACTTGGGTCAGGAGTTTGAGACCAGCCTGGCCAATGTAGTGAAACCTCATCTCTACAAAAATACAAAAATTTAGCCGGGTGTGGTGGTGCACGTCTGTAATCCCAGTTGCTTGGGAGGCTGAGGCAGGAGAATCACTTGAACCAGGGAGGTGGAGGTTGCAGTGAGCCGAGATTGCACCACTGCACTCCAGCCTGGGCGACACAGAGAGACTCCATCCTGGGGGGAAAAAAAATACATATATATATACACACACACACACACACAATTTCTAAATGTGTGTATAGAACCGTTTATCAGTATAACATTGATTTATAATTAAATGTGGGTGAGGAAGAATGTGTGGAGTATTTCAGAAATTTTGATCTTAAAACCATTTTCAGAAACTTAAAACTTAGAAATTAAGTTATATTAATAGCCTTCTAAACAACATTAAGTTTTCAATCTTAATATATCTATATAAAATATAGTGTCCGAAAGTAACATCATCAATATAGTGGGTCTGTAATGGAAATCTGTGTCAATGAACATGAACTGAGTTCTTCAACTACAGGTCAAAGGATAATTAAACTTTTCATTAGGAGTGTTCAGCTACATGGATTTATGGAATGGTGGTTCATAGTAAGTGATAGTAATCTTTTTATTCATGGGTGTAAACCGTTTATAACTGAGTGCTCAAAAGATTAATCTTTTGATTATATAATGTCCCATGAATTATAGTTTACCAATAGTTCTAAAACATGCTAACCTAACCTTTTCCTTCTAATTTAACTTCATTCGAGATAGTACCTCTCACTCACAGATATTTATTTGCTTATCAAGTGAAGGTAGGTATGTCTAAAAGTCATCTTTTGAATCCTCTCTCCCTAGAGGTAATAGTATCTAGCGTTTACCCAGAACATTTTATGATTGTAATAAAAGGAAGTAGTGACTTACGGAGGTTTTGTTTCTTGAATTTTACTTTTGCTACTTGTCCAATAGTGGCTAGTTTATCAATACAGTTATTCACTGTGCCTTAAGTTTATACTGTTTATGCAAACTATAAAATTTCCCATAAACGTATTCAGTGGTTTGTCTTATTTTAAGCTGCTTTCACTCACTTTTTCCTACTTCCTTTTCAGTCCTTTTAAGAATTCCAGTTACAGCTGGGTGCGGTGGTCCACGCCCATAGTCCCAGCACTTTGGGAGGCCGAGGTGGGCGGATCACCAGGTCAGGAGTCTGAGACCAACCTGGCCAACATGGTGAAATCCCATCTCTACTAAAAATACAAAAATTAGCTGGGCATGGTGGCAGGTGCTTGTAATCCCAGCTGCTCGGGAGGCTGAGGCAGGATAATCGCTTGAGCCTGGGAGGCAGAGGTTGCAGTAAATGGAGTTTGCGCCATTGTACTCCAGCCTGGGCGACAGAGTAAGGCTCCCCAGGAGGCCTCAGCGAGATCCTGCGCTCAGCCCGCTGCTGGGTGGCCTCTCTTGTCTCTCTTGTCGTCCTCCTGCGCCTCCTCCTCCTGGGGACCTGCATCCT
>NW_016821765.1:5881-16177 GCF_001698545.2 Rhinopithecus bieti | reverse complement strand
CGTGTGAATTCCACTCACACAAATATACCTTTCTTCTCCTAGAGGATTCCGGATTCCCTTTTGGAGAAAAAGCTACCAAGAGATATTCAGGAGTATAGGAGTATAGTGATGACTATGGTGAAATAGGAAATATCCTCAGACAAAAACTGAAAAGAATATTTCTGTATAACTGCTTTGTGTTAGATATATCTATTCATCTCGCATAGTTCAAACTTTTCTTATATTAAGCAGTTTGGAAACTCCGTCATGCACCAATCTGCAAAGGGACATTCAGGAGCACTTTCAGGCCTTGGGTGAAAGAGGAGATATCTTCAGATAAAACTGGATGCAAGCTTTCTGAGAAACTACTTGTGATGTATGCATTCTGCTCAGGGAGTTATACCTCTTTTCTCACAAGGCAGCATTTAAAACTGTTCCTGTGTAACCGAAAAAGTGATTTTTCAGAGCACACTGAGTACTATGGGAAATAGTGAAATATACTGAAATAAAATTGAGAAAGAAGTGTTCTAAGAATCTCCTCTCTGATATATGCATTCACTTCACAGAATTTATGCTTACTCTATGTTGCCCAGTTTCGAAATTCTGTCTTTGAAGAATCTGTGAAGGGATATTTAGTGACGCCCGGAATCTTGTGGTGAGCAAGGAAACATCTGCCGATGAAACCTGCAGAGTAACTTTCTGAGCAACTGCTTTGTGATGTATGTATTCGTCTCATAGATTTAAACCGTTGTTTGGATTAAGCAGATTGAAATAACTGTTTTTGTGAAATCTGAAGAAGGATATTTGGGAAAGATCATTAGAATATGGGGAAAGGAATGTCCTCAGGTAAAATCCAGAAGGAAGCTTTCTGTGAAACTACTCTGTGTCGTCTTAATTCCTCTCGCTTAGTTAAGCCTCTCCTTGCATTGAGTACTTATATATCCCTGTGTATGTTTAGCATGTGATGGGACATTCGGGGGCACTTTGAGGCTTATGGTGAAAAAGAAAATATGTTAAGACCGAAACTGGAGAGAAGCTTTTTGAGGAACTGCTTTGTAACGTGTGCATTCCACTCACAGAAATATACCTTTCTTCTCCTAGAGGATTCCGGAATCCCTTTTGGAGAAAAAGCTACCAAGAGACATTGGGAGTATAGGGACAGCTATGGTGAAACAGGAAATATCCTGCGACAAAACTTGAAAGAAGATTTCGGCAAAACTGTTTCATGTTAGATATATCTATTCATCTCACATAGTTCAAACCTTTCTTATATTCCACAGTTTGGAAACTCCGTCATGCATGAATCTGCAAAGGGACATTCGGGAGCACATTCAGGCCTAGGGTGACAGAGGAGATATCTTCAGATAAAAAATGGGTAAAAGCTTTGTGAGAAACTACTTGTGATGTATGCATTCCGCTCAATTAGTTATACCTCTTTTCTCACAAAACAGTGTTTAAACACTGTTCCTGTGTAACGGAAAAAGTGATATTTCGCAGCGCACTGAGGACTATAGCAAATAATGAAATATACTGAAATAAAATCGAGATAGAAGCATTCCAAGGATCTGCTCTCTCATATGTGCATTCACTTTACGGAATTTATGTTTACTCTATGTTGCCCAGTTTCGAAATTCTGTTTTTGAAGAATCTGTGAAACGATATTTAGTTATATCCGGAGGTTTGCGTTGAGCAAGGAAACATCTTCCGATGAAACCTGCAGAGTAACTTTCTGAGCAACTGCTTTGAGATGTGTGTATTCGTCTCATAGAGTTAAACCGTTGTTTGGATTGAGCAGATTGAAATCACTGTTTTGTGGAATCTGAGGAAGGACATTTGGGAATGATCCTTAGAACATGGAGAAAAAAAATCCTCAGGTAAAATCCAGAAGGAAGCTTTCTGTGATACTACTCTGTGTTGTCTTAATTCCTCTCGCTTAGTTAAGCCTCTCCTTACGTTGAGTAGTTTTATAACCCTGTGTATGTTTAGCGTGTGATGGGACCTTCGGGAGCACTTTGAGGCTTACCGTGAAAAAGGAAATATGTCCAGACCGAAACTGGAGAGAAGCTTTCCAAGGAACTGCTCTGTAACGTGTGCATTCCACTCACAGTGCTATACCTCTCTTCTCATACAGCGTAGGGGAAACCCTTTTGTAGAAACAGGTACCAGGTTACATTCGGGAGCATGTTGATGCTGATGATGAAAAGGGAAATAGCCTCAGACAAAACCTGGAAAAAAGCTTTCTAGGAACTACTCTATGATATGTGTAATCATCTCACAGAGATAAAGGTTTCCTTACATTACACAGCTTGAAAACTGTCATGGACGGATCCCCAAAGGGACTTTCGGGAGCACACTCAGGACTGTGGTGAAAAAGTAAATATCTTCTGATAAAAACTGGAAAGAAGCTTTCTGTGAATCTGCTTTTTTCTATGTTGATTCTTCTCACATAGATGAAGCTTTCTTTACATTACGCAGCTTGGAAACTCCCTTGTGGATGGATCTGTGAAGGGATGTTTGGGATCACATTCGTGCCTATGGTCAAATAGGAAATATAGTCAGATAAAATCTGCAGAGAAGCTTTCTGAGAAACTGCTTGGTGATGTGTGCATTACACTCAGGGGGGTATAAGTTTCTTCTCATAAGGCACAGTTTGAACACTGTTCCCGTAAAACCAAAAGAGGGATATTCGGAGCACATTGAAGACTATGGCAAAAGTGAATTGTCTTCCAATAAAAAACAGAAGGAAGCACTCGAAGATACTGCTGTACGACATGTCCATTCTTTTCAGAGTTTTAAAGTTTACTCTACGTTTCCCAGTTTGAAAGTTGGTCTTTGAGGGTTCTGTGAAGGGATACTAAGTAGCAACCAGAGGCCTGTGTGAGACAAGGAAATATCTTCCATCGAAAATTGGAGAGAAGCTTTCTGCGCAACTCTTTTGTGATGTTTGCATTCATCTCATAGAGTGAAATCATTATTTGGATTGAGCAGTTTGAAACCACTGTTTCTGTGGATTCTGAAAAAGGACATTTGGAAACGAACTTTAGAATATCCTGAAAAGAAATAACCTCAGAGAGAAAACAGAAGGAAGCTTTCTGTGAAACTACTCTGTGTCATGTGAATTCCGCTCACACAGTTAAGCTTCTCTTTTCCCTGAGCAGTATCATAACACTGTTTATGTTTAGTCTGCAAAGGGATATTCAGGAGCGCTTTGAGGCTTACAGTGAGAAAGGAAACGTCTTCAGATAGAAACTGGAGAGAAGCTTTCTGAGGAGCTGCTTTGTGACGTGTGCATTCCACTCACAGAAATATATCTTTCTCTCCTAGAAGACTCCCTCATCCCTTTTGAAGAAAAAGTTACCAGGAAACATTCGGGAGTATATGGAGGGCTATGGTGAAAAGGAAATATCCTGAGACAAAAACTGGAAAGAAGATTTCTGTGAAACTGTTATGTGTTAAATGTATTTATTCATCTCGCATAGTTAAAACTTTTCTTATATTACGCAGTTTGGAAACTCCGTCATGCACGGATCCGAGAAGGGACATTCGGGAGCACATTCAGGCCTACCATGAAAGAGGAGATATCTTCAGATAAAAACTGGATAGAAGCTTTCTGAGAAAGTACTTTGTTATGTATGCATTCCCCTCAGGGAGTTATACCTCTTTTCTCACAAGGCAACGTTTGAACACTCTTCCTGTGAAACTGAAAAAGTGATATTTTGGAATGCCTTGAGGACTATGGTGAATAGTGAAATATACTGAAATAAAATCTAGGAAGAAGCGTTCCAAGAATCTGCTCTCTGCTATGTGCATTCAATTCACAGAGTTAATGCTTACTCGAGGTTGCCCAATTTCGAAACTCTATCTTTGACGAATCTGTGAATGTATATACAGTGACGCCCGGAGGCCTGTGGTGAGCAAGGAAACATCTTCCGATGAAACCTGCAGAGAAACTTTCTGAGCAACTACTTTGCATTGTGTGTATTTTTCTCATAGAGTTAAACCATTCTTTGCATTGAGCAGCTTGAAATCACTGTTTTTGTGGCATTTGAGGAAGGACATTTGGGCATGATCCTTAGAATATGGAGAAAGAAATATCCTCAGGTTAAATCCAGAAGGAAGGTTTCTGTGGAACTGCTCTGTGTGGTTGTAATTCCTCTTGCTCAGTGAAGCCTCTCTTTTCATTGAGCAGTTTTCTAACCCTGTGTATGTTTTGTGTGTGATGGGATATTCGGGAGCACTTTGAGGCTAACGGTGAAAAAGGAAGTATTTTCGGACCGAAACTTGAGAGAAGCTTCCCGAGGAAGTGCTTTGTGACGTGTGCATTCCACTCACACGGTTATATCTCTCTTCTCATACAGCGTCGAGGAAGCCCTTTTGGAGAAACAGGCACTAAGTGATATTCGGGAGCATGTTGATGCAGATGGTGAAAAGCGAAATAGCCTCAAACAAAAACTGGAAAGAAGCTTTCTAGGAAACTACTCTGTGATAAGTATAATAATCTCACATAGGTAAAGCTTCCTTTATATTACACAGCTTGGAAACTTCTTCATGGATTGATCCGCGAAGGGATATTTGGGATCACATTCGGGCCTACGGTGAAATAGAAAATACAGTCAGATAAAACCTGGAGAGAAGAATTCTGAGAAACTGCTTGGTGATGTGTGCTTTCCACTCAGGGACTTATAACTTTCTTCTCATAAAGCACAGTGTGAACACTGTTCCTGTGAAATCAAAAGAGTGATATTCGGAGCATATTGTAGACTATGGCAAAAAGTGAAATGTCGTCCAATAAAAAACATGATGAAGCACTCCAAGAATCAGCGCTCTGACACATCCGTTCTTTACACAGGGTTAAAGCTTACTTTACATTTCCCAGTTTGAAAGCTGGTCTTTGAGGATTCTGCGAAGTGATAGTAAGTGGTGACCAGAGGCCCTTGTGAGGTAAAAAAATGACTTCCATCGAAAATCGGAGAGGAGCTTTCTTCGCAACTCTTTTGTGATGTTTGTAGTCATCTCATAGAGTTAAATTGTTCTTTTCATTGAGCAGTTTGAAATCACTATTTCTGTGGATTCTGAGAAATAACATTTGGAAACGCTCTCTAGAATATTCTGAAAAAGAAATAACCTCAGAGAGAAAACAGAAGGAAGCTTCCTGTGAAACTGCTCTGTGTCACGTGAATTCTGCTCACACACTTAAGCTTCTTTTTCATTGAACTGTATCATAACACTGTTTTTGATTAGTCTGTGGAGGGATATTCTGTAGGGCCTTGAGGGTTATGGTGAGAAAGGAAATGTGTTCAGATAGAAACTGGAGAAAAGCTTTCTGAGGAGCTGCTTTGTGACGTGTGCATTCCAGTCACAGAAATATACCTTTCTTTTCCTAGGGGATTCCGCAATCCCTTTTGGAGAAAAAGCTACCAAGAGATATTTGGAAGTATAGCGACGACTATGGTGAAAAGGAAATATCCTCAGACAAAAACTGGGAAGAAGATTTCTGTGAAACTGCTTTGTGTTAGATATATTTATTCGTCTCACATAGTTAAAACCTTAATTATATTACACAGTTTGGAAACTCCGTCAGGCACACATCCACAAAGGGATGTTGAAGAGCACATTCAGGCCTATGGTGAAAGAGGAGATATCTTCAGATAAAATCTGGATAGAAGCTTCTGAGAAACCACTTTGTGATGTATACATTCCACTAAGGGATTTATACCTCCCTTATCACAAGGCACTCTTTGTACAATGTTCCTGTGAAACCGAAAAACTGATATTTCAGAACGCATTGAGGACAATGGCGAATAGTGAAATATACTGAAATAAAATCGTAGAAGATGCGTTCCAAGAATCTGTTCTCTGATATGTGCATTCACTTCACAGAGTTAATGCTTACTCTATGTTGCCCAGTTTCGAAACTATGTCTTCGTAGAATCTGTGAAGGATATTTAGTGACGGCCAGAGGCTTGTGGTGAGCGAGGAAACGCCTTCCGATGAAACCTGCAGAGAAAAGTTATGAGCAACTGCTTTGTGATGTTTGTATTTGTCTCATAGAGTTAAACAATTCTTTGGATTGAGCAGCTTGAAATCACTGTTTTGGGGGAATCTGAGGAAGAACATTTGGGAACGATCCTTAGAATATGGAGAAAGAAATATCCTCAGGTAAAATCCAGAAGGAAGCTTTCTGTCAAACTGCTCTGTGTCGTCTTAATTCCTCTTACTCAGATAAGCCTTTCTTTTCATTGAGCAGATTTCTACCCCTGTGTATGTTTAGCATGTGATGGGATATTCGGGAGCACTTTGAGGCTAACAGTGAAAAAGGAAATATGATCAGACAGAAACTGGAGAGAAGCTTTCCGAGGAACTGCTTTGTGACGTGAGCATTCCAGTCACAGTGTTATACCTCTCTTCTCAGACAGCGTCGGGGAAACCCTTTAGGTGAAACAGGTGCCATGTGACATTCGGGAGGATGTTGATGCCGATGGTGAAAAGAGAAATAGCCTCAGACAAAAACTGGAAAGAAGTTTTCTAGGAAACTACTCTGTGATAATGTAATCATCTCACGTACATAAAGCTTTCCTTACGTTACGCAGCTTGGAAACTGTCATGGACTGATCCACGAAGGGACCTTTGGGAGCACATTCAGGACTAAGGTGAAAAAGGAAATATCTTCACATAAAACCTGGAAAGAAGAATTCTGTGAATCTGCTTTTTGCTATGTTTATTCATCTCACATAGATGAAGCTTTTTTTTACATTACGCAGCTTGGTAACTCACTCGTGGAGGTATCTGCGAAGGGATATTTGGGATCCCATTCGAGCCTATGGTGAAAGAGGAAATATAGTCAGATAAAAACTGGAGAGAAACTTTCTGAGAAACTGCTTGGTGATGTGTGCATTCTACTCAGGGAGTTATAACTTTCTTCTCATAAGGCACAGTTTGAACACTGTTCATGTAAACCCAAAAGAGTGATATTCGGAGCACATTGAAAACTATGGCCAAAAGTGAAATGTCGTCAAATAAATAAAAGAAAGAAGCACTCAAAGAAACTGCTCTCTGACATGTTCTTTCTTTTCACAGTGTTAAAGCTTGCTCTACATTTCCCAGTTTGAAAGTGGGTCTTTGAGGATTCTGTGAAGGGATAGTAAGTGACGACTGGAGGCCTGTGTGAGGCAAGGAAATGTCTTCCATTGAAAATCGGAGAGAAGCTTTCTGGACATCTCTTTTGTGTTGTTTGTACTCATCTCATAGCGTTAAATCATTCTTTGCATTGAGCAGTTTGAAATCACTGTTTCTATGGAATCTGAGAAAGGACATTTGGAATCGCTCATTAGAATATCCTGAAAAAGAAATAACCTCAGAGGGAAACCAGAAGGAAGCTTTCTGTGAAACAGCTCTGTGTCACGTGAATTCCTCTCACACAGTTATGATTCTCTTTTCATTGAGCTCTATCATAACACTGTTTTTGCTTAGTCTGAGAAGAGATACTCTGGAGGGCTTTGAGGCTTAGGGTGAGAAAGGAAACATCCTCAGATAGAAACTGCAGAGAAGATTTCTGAGGAGTTGCTTTGTGACGTGTGCATTCCACTCACAGAAATATACGTTTCTTCTCCTAGAGGATTCCGGAATCCCTTTTGAGAAAAAGCTACCAAGAGGTATTCAGAAGTCGACTATGGTCAAAAAGGAAATATCCTCAGACAAAAACTGGAAAGAAGACTTCTGTGAAACTGCTTAGTGTTAGATATATTTTTTCGTCTCGCATAGTTGAAACCATAGTTATATTACGCAGTTTGGAAACTCCGTCATGCACAGATCCACGAAGGGACATTCAGGAGCACATTCAGGCCTACGGTGAAAGAGGAGATATCTTCAGATAAAAACTGGATAGAAGCTTTCTGAGAAACTACTTTGCGATGTATGCATTCCACTCAGGGAGTTATACCTCTTTTCTCAAAAATCAGTGTTTGAACACTGTTCCTGTGAAACCGAAAAAGTGATATTTCCGAAAGCATTGAGGACTATGGTGAATAGCGAAATATACTGAAATAAAATCGAGGAAGAAGCGTTCCAAGAATCTGCTATCTGATATGCACATTCTCTTCACAGAGTTAATGCTTATTCTATGTTGCCCAGTTTCGAAACTCTGTCTTTAAAGAATCTGGAAAGGGATATTTAGTAAAGCCTGGAGGCTTGTGGTGAGCGAGGAAATGGCTTCATATCAAACCAGCAGAGAAACGTTCAGAGAAACTCCTTTATGATGTGTGTATTCGTGTCATATAGTTAAATCATTCTTTGGATTGAGCAGCTTGAAATCACTGTTTTTCTGGAATATGAGGAAGGACATTTGGGAACGATCCTTAGAATATGGAGAAAGAAATATCCTCAGGTAAAATCCAGAAGGAAGCTTTCTGTGAAACTCCTCTTTGTCATCTTAATTCCTCTCACTCAGATAAGCCTCGCTTTACATTGATCAGTTTTCTAGCCCTGTGTATGTTTAGCATGTGATGGGATATTCGGGAGCACATTGAGGCTAACGGTGAAAAAGGAAATATGTTCAGACCGAAACTGGAGAGAAGCTTCCCGAGGAACTGCTTTGTGATGTGTGCATTCCAGTCACAGTGTTATACCTCTCTTTTCATACGGCGTCGGGAAACCCTCCTGGAGAAACAGGTACCAAGTGATATTTGGGAGCATGTTGATGCTGATGGTGAAAAGGGAAATATCCTCAGACAAAAACTGGCAAGAAGCATTCTAGGAAACTACTTGATTTGTTTTTCTATGAACCACCAGAATGAGCGCAAAAGAACCAGTGAGTAGGCAAGGCTAAAAGGAAAACTGCAAATTTATTCTTTGGTCATCTAACTCCAGGAAAAAAGGTGTGTAAGGTGAGGTCTGTCAGCCTCCGGCAAAGGAGGCCAAGAGAGTCGCCCAGGCGGAGTTCCCAATGCAGTGCGACAGGAGTAGGGGCTGAGGAAGCCCACATGGCGCGCGTGCCAGGAGCGGCTTTTCTAGGAGTGGAAGGGCAATAGGTGGGGGACAGGCGTGTCGAGGGGGGAAGGCTCCGCACGTGCCACCAGGTAAATCTTGGTCTCTTCGGATTGACATCACCTGGCACATGCCTGGTTGGTCTGCACTTTCCCGGGCGCCAGCTGCATTTTCACACACACGGGAAGAGTTGGTGATGAAGAAACCGGAAATGTGCCATCTTGCCTCCGTTCGTACAAACAGTCCAACCTTTTTTTGGTAATAGTGATAAAGGGGCGCCGTGTTCTGTCTGGCTACTTCCTGCTGTTAAGGGGCCTCGTTAAGGTCGATGCCTATGGTTGGTGTTTGGACGTACGGATGAAGAAGCATTTGGTTGAAGGTGACTCGAGTGATTTCTTGTATCTTGGCATGGAGAAATTTGATCAAAATGGGGGCAAAACATGAAATAAAACACAGTATTAGTATAGGAATGAGGAATGGAAACATTTGTTGGAATATAGACAAAACCCAAAAGGATGGTCATGGCAAGGCTGGGGAGTATGAAATAGTTAAGAAAATTTAGTAAGTGTGAGGCGAGTGGGGGAAAGGTGAACTGATTTCCACTGATTGCTTTTGGTGGGGGCCCTTTCTAGCTGGGAATGAGGAACGAGTGCGCAAAGTAGTTGTTGACCAGGCAGCAATTACGGTGTGGATTGGTTGGAAGGCTAGGTCCAGAGAAGGACGGCAACATAGAATAGATACCACACAGTCAATTAAAAAATTAATTGTCTTACCCTCTACCAAGAGAGTTACCTACAGCTCAGCAAGGGTGATAGGGGTTCCCGAGTCTCAGCACCTTCAGTTGTCATCGTCCAGATGTAGGAGCTGGAAGGAGCTCCCAGGATCCTGGGAAAGGGAGTCACGTTGAGACGCGGAACCTGTTCCTAGGGTGGGGCAATCAGACTTCCAGTGTCCTTCCTGTTGGCAAATAGGGCAGGGGGATGCGGGTGTACGAGGGTTAGGACATTGACTGGCCCAACGTCCTGACGCCTTGCACTTATAGCAAGGCTGCATTGTGGTTTGAGGACCCCGTGGACATCTGTTGGGAAAGGGTCCTGCCTTGCCGCACCTATATCAGGCTCCTTTTGTAACCTTGGATTCTGCAGGGTGTGTACTCTCTGATCTGGGGTTACGACTGGGCTGTAAAGCCGCTGCTAGCAGCTGTACCTTCTGTTTGAGGAGAGCCTGTCGCTGTTCTTCAGCCGTCTCCTCTCTGGAGTTATAGACCTTAAAGGCTAATTTAACCAGGTCTTGTCTTGGTGCCTGAGGACCATCCTCTACCTTTTGAAGTTTTTT
>NW_016821765.1:0-4106 GCF_001698545.2 Rhinopithecus bieti | reverse complement strand
TCTGTGGAATCTGAGAAAGGACATTTGGAAACACTCTTTACAATATCCTGAAAAAGAAATAACCTCAGAGAGAAACCAGAAGGAAGCTTTCTGTGACACTGCTTGGTGTCACGTGAATTCCGCTCACACAGCTAAGCTTCTCTTTTCATTGAGCTGTATCATTACACTCTTTATATTTAGTGTGCGAAGGGATATTCTGGAGGGCTTTGAGGCTATGCTGAGAAAGGAAACGTCTTCAGATAGAAACTGCAGAGAAGCTTTCTGAGGAGATGCTTTGTGACGTGTGCGTTCCACTCACAGAAATATAGCTTTCTTCTCCTAGAGGATTCCGGAATACCTTTTGGAGAAAAAGGTACCAAGAGATATTGGGGAGTAAAGCGACGACTGTGGTGAAAAAAAAAAAAAATCCTCATACAAACCTGGAAAGAATATTTCTGTGAAACTGCTTTGTGTTAGATATATTTATTCATCTTGCATAGTTAAAGCTTCAATTATATCACGCAGTATGGAAACTCCGTCGTGCAAAGATCCGCGAAGGGACATTCGGGTGCACATTCGGGCCTACGGTGAAAGACGAGATATCTTCAGATAAAAACTGGATAGAAGCTTTCTGAGAGACTACTTTGTGATGTATGCATTCCACTCAGGGAGTTATACCTCTTTTCTCCAAGGCAGTGTTTGAATACTGTTCCTGTGAACCCGAAAATGTGATATTTCGGAACACATTGAGGACTATGGCGAATAGTGCAATATACCGAAATAAAATCGAGGAAGAAGCGTTCCAAGAATCTGCTCTCTTCTATGTACATTCACTTCACAGAGTTAATGCTTACTCTATGTTTCCCAGTTTTGAAACTCTGTCTTTGAAGAAGCTGTGAAGGGATAATTAGTGAAGCCTGGAGGGTAGTGGTGAGCGAGGAAACGTCTTCTGATGAAACCTGCAGAGAAACGTTCAGAGCAACTGTTTTGTGATGTGTGTACTCCTCCCCTAGAGTTAAACCATTCTTTGGATTGAGCACCTGAAATCACTGTTTTTGTGGAATCTGAGGAAGGACATTTGGGTACGATCCTTAGAATATGGAGAAAGAAATATCCTCAGGCAAAATACAGAAGGAAGCTTTCTGTGAAACTGCTCTGTGTCATCGTAATTCCTCTCACTTGGATAATGCTCTCTTTTCATTGAGCAGTTTTGTAGCTCTTTGTATGTTTAGCATGTGACGGGATATTCGCGAGCACTTTGAGGCTAACGGCGAAAAAGGAAATATGTTCAGACCGAAACTGGAGAGAAGCTTTCCAAGAAACTGCTGTGTGATGTGTTCATTCCAGTCACCGTGTCATACCTCTCTTCTCATACAGCGTCAGGGAAACCCTTTAGGAGAAACAGTTACCAAGTGATATTCGGGAGCATGCTGATGCCGATGGTGAAAAGGGAACTAGCCTCAGGCAAAATTTGGAAAGAAGCTTTCAAGGAAACTACTCTGTGATATCTGTAATCATCCTATATAGATAAAGCTTTCTTTACGCAGCTTGGAAACTGTCATGCATGGATCCATGAAGGGAGCTTCGGGAGCATATTCTGGGCTATGAGGAAAAAGAAAATATCTTCAGAGAAAAACTGGAAAGAAGCTTACTGTGTATCTGCTTTTTGCTATGTTTAATCATCTCAGATAGATGAAGCTTTCTTTATCTTTCACAGCTTGGAAACTCCCTCATGGATGGATCCATAAAGGGTTATTTGGGATCACTACGGGCCTATGGTGAAAAAGCAAATATAGTCAGATTAAAGCTGGGGAGAAGCTTTCTGAGAAACTGCTTGGTGATGTGTGCATTCCACTCAGGGAGTTATACCTTTCTTCTCATTAGGCACAGTTTGAAGACTGTTCCTGTAAAACCAAAAGAGTGATATTCGGAGCACATTGAAGACAATGGTAAAAAGTGAAATGTCGTCCAATAAAAAACAGAAAGAAGCACTCGAAGAATCTGCTCTCTGACATGTCTATTCTTTTCACAGGGTTAAAGCTTACTCTGCATTTCCCAGTTTGAAAGTAAGTCTTTGAGGGTTCTGCGAAGTGAGAGTAAGTGGCGACAGGAGGCCTGCGGGAGGCAAGGAAATGTCTTCCTTCGAAAATCGGAGAGAATCATTCTGCGCAACTATTTTGTGATGTTTGTATTCATCTCATAGAGTTAAATCATTATTTGGATTGAGCAGTTTGAAATCACTGTTTCCGTGGAATCTGAGAAAGGACATTTGGAAACGCTCTTTAGACTATCCTGAAAAAGAAATAACCTCAGAGAGAAACCAGAAGGAAGCTTTCTGTGAAAGTGCTCTGTATCACGTGAATTTCGCTCTCACAGTTAAGCTTCTCTTTTCATTGAGCTGTATCATAACACTCTTTTTGTTTACTCTGTGTATGGATATTCAGGAGCGCTTTGAGGCTCATGGTGAGATAGGAAATGAATTCATATAGAAACTTGGGAGAAGCTTTCTGAAGAGTTCCTTTGTGACATGTGCATTCCACTCACAGAAGTATACCTTTCTTCTCCCAGAATATTCCAGAATCCCTCTTGGAGAAAAAGCTACCAAGTGATATTCGGAAGTATACGGAGGATTATGGGTAAAAAGGAAATATCCTCAGACAAAAACTGGAAAGAAGATTTCTGTGAAACTGCTTTGTGTTAGGTATATTTATTCATCTCACGTAGTTAAAACTTTAATTATATTATGCAGTTTGGAAACTCCGTCATGCACAGATTCTCGAAGAGACATTCGGGAGCACATTCATGCCTATGGTGAAAGAGGAGATATCTTCATATAAAAGCTGGAGAGAAGCTTTCTGAGAAACTAATTTGTGATGTACGCATTCCACTCAAGGAGTTGTACCTCTTTTCTCACAAAGCAGTGTTGAACACTGTTCTTGGGAAACCGAAAAAGTGATATTTCGGAACACATTGAGGACTATGGCGAATAGTGAAATGTACTGAAAGAAAATCGAGGAAGAAGCGTTCCATGAATCTGCTCTCTGATATGTGCATTCACTTCACAGAGTTAATGCTTGCTCCATGGTGCACAGTTTCGAAACTCTGTCTTTGAATAATCTGGGAATGGATATTTAGTGAGGCCCAGAGGCTTATGGTGAGGAAGAAATGCCTACCGATGAAACCTGCAGAGAAACGTTCTGAGCAACTGCTTCACGATGTGTGTATTCGTCTCCTAGAGTTAAAGCTTTCTTTGGATTGAGCAGCTTGAAATCACTGTTTTTGTGGAATCTGAGAAGGAAATTGGGTACGATCCTTAGAATATGGAGAAAGACATATCCTCAGGTAAAATCCAGAAGGAAGCTATCTGTGAAACTGCTCTGTGTCGTCTTAATTCCTCTCACTCAGATGAGCCTCTCTTTTCATTGAGCAGTTTTCTAACCCTGTGTACGTTTAGCATGTTATGTGATATTCGGGAGCACTTTGAGGCTGACGGTGAAAATGGAAATATGTTCAGACCGAAATTGGAGAGAAGCATTCTGAGGAGGTGCTTTGTGTCGTGTGGATTCCAGTCACAGTGTTATACCTCTCTTCTCATACAGTGCCAGGGAAACCCTTTTGGAGAAACAGGTACCAAGTGACATTCGGGAGCATGTTGATGCCGATGGTGAAAAGGGAAATAGCCACAGACAAAAACTGGAAAGAAGCTTTCTAGGAAACTACTCTGTGATATGTTTAATCATCTCACATAGATAAAGTTTTCTTTACATTACGGAGTTGGAAACTGTCATGCATGGATCCACGAAGGGACTTTCGGGAGCACATTCTGGACTATAGTGAAAAAGGAAACATCTTCAGATAAAAACTGGAAAGAAGCTTTCTGTGAATCTGCCTTTTGCTATGTTTATTCATCTCACATAGATGAAGCTTACTTTACATTACGTAGCTTGGAAATTCCCTCGTGGATGGATTCGTGAAGGGATATTTGCGATCACCTTTGGGCCTATGGTGAAATAGGATATATAGTCATATAAAATCTGGAAAGTAGCTTTCTGAGAAACTGCTTGGTGATGTGCGCATTCCACTCAGGGAGTTATAACTTTCTTCTCATAAGGTACAGTTTGAACATT
>NW_016821764.1:0-1071 GCF_001698545.2 Rhinopithecus bieti | reverse complement strand
GCTATCAAGTTGTGTAAGTTCTTTATATATTTTGGATATTAACCTCTTGTCAGATATATAGTTCACAAATATTTTCTCTCAATCCACAGGCTGCTTTTTACTGTGCTTTGTCATTTGCTGTGCAGAAGCTCTTTAGTTTAATGAAGTCCCACTTGCTAATTTTGGCATTTTTGTCTTTGCTTTTGGTTTTGCATTCTTTTCATATCTCTTTGCTTTTAAAATTTTGTATTTTGTGTTTTTTAAATTATACATACTCTTTTCCTCATTGATTTATAAATTATTAGTCTTGTTTTTATTTCAGTTTCCATTACTTTTAATATAAAATAGTCATATATATATGTATTTACAAAAGGATAAAGAATAATTGATCATTTAATATCAATTTTCATATTATACTGCTTTGTGCCAATTTTCCCTTTTTATTATAAGAATGTGGGATTTCACAGAAGTTGCTCTTCCTTTTTGACTCACATTTGGTCTCTGTCAGAAATTATTCTGATATTTATATGTCTCATAAATTATCGGCAAGTAAGGCAGAGATTCTATGTTTATAGGTTTTATTTTCCATAATCCTTTTTCCCTCAATGATGTGTCTTCCTCATTCATAATGTTTTGGTTTTCATTTAGTCCTATCAAGCACTATATTTCTTCAAGTAACACTTTCAGGAAAGGAACAAGGATGGTAAATTTTCTGAATTCCTGGATATCTATGGATGACTTTTTTTCTCTTTGGCATAAAAACATAACTTGCACATAGCATTTTTTCCCTCAGAGATCATAGAAAATTTCCTTTTAGGCCAGTATTTACTATTGCATAAATTCTGTTGTTGATAATTTTTATTTTCATTAGAGATCGTTGGGCAATAATTAATAGTGTGTGTGTGTGTGTGTGTGTGTGTGTGTGTGTGTGTGTACTCCTACATAAGTGCTTGGAGAAAAACAATTTGAACTTTTCAAAATGTTACCATGTGTTGGCCGGACGCAGTGGCTCACACCTGTAATCCCAGCACTTTGGGAGGCTGAGGCGGGTGGATCACGAGGTCAGAAGATCGAGACCATCCTGGTTAACAC
>NW_016821763.1:4912-7547 GCF_001698545.2 Rhinopithecus bieti | reverse complement strand
ACATATGTAACAAACCTGCATGTTGTGGTCATGTACCCTAGAACTTAAAGTATTAAAACAAACAAACAAAACGAATTAAAGACTTAAATGCAAAACCTCAAACTATGCAACTACTACAAGTAAACATTGGGGAAAATATGCAAGACATGGTTCTGGGCAAAATTTCTTGAGCAATACCTCGCAAACACAGGCAACCAAAGCAAAATGGACAAATGAGATCACATCAAGTTAAAAAACTTCTGCACAGCAAAGGAAACAATCAACGAAGTGAAGAGGTCACTCACAGAATGGGAGAAAATATTTACAAACTACTCATCTGACAAGGGATTAATAACCAGAATATATAAGGAGCTCAAATAACTCTATAGGAAAAAAATATAATTCAATCAAAATAGGCAAAAGATGTGAATAGACTTTTCTCAAAAGAAGACATACAGATGGCAAGCATGACTATGAAAAGGTGCTCAACATTGATCAAATGAAATGAAAATCAAAACTACGGTGAGATATCATCTCACCTCAGTTTAAATGGCTTATATCCAAAAGAGAAGCGAAACAAATGCTGGCAAGGATGTGGAGAAAAGGAACCCTCATTCACTGGAATGCGAATTAGTAAAATCATTATATATGGAGAAGAGTTTGGAGGTTCCTCAAAATCTAAAATTGAGCTACCATATTATCCATCAATGCCACTCCTGGATATATACCTCAAAGAAAAGAAATCAATATATCGAAGAGATAGTGGTGCTCCGATGTTTGTTGTGGCACTGTTCACAACAGCAGAGATTTGGAAATAACCGAAGTATCCATCAACAGATGAATGAATGAGGAAAATGTGAGTGCGTATACAGAATGGAGTACTATTCAGCCATAAGGAAAATGAGATTCTGTCCTTTGCAACATGGATGGAACTGGAAGTCATTATGTTAAGTGAAATAAGCCAGGCACAGAAAGACAAACATCACATGTTCTCACTTCACTTACTTGTGGAATCTAAAACCAAAAAATTGAACTCATGGACATAGAGAGCAGAAGGATGGTTACCAGAGGCTGGGAAGGGTAGTGGAGGGATGTGAGGCAGTGGGGATGGTGAATGGGTATAAAAAATAGAAAGAATGAATAAGACCTACTATTGGATAGCACAACAGGGTAACTGCAGTCAGTACTAATTTAATTGTACATTTTAAAAGAGCTAAAAGAGTGTAATGGAATTGTTGGTAAAACAAAGGATAAATGCGTGATGCGTGAGGGGTGGATACCCCATTTTCCATGATGTGATAGTTTCACAATGCATGCCTGTTTCAAAACATCTCATGTACCCCATAAATATATACACCTATTATGTATCCACAGAAATTAATTTTTTTGAAAAGCATGCAGCCCTGGCAACACCTTGATTATAATAACCTGGTGAGACCCGAATAGCACTTATGACTATTCGGGCTGTTTAAGCCACATAATCTTAGGTTGTTACGGCAGGAGTAGAAACCAAATATAGTGGGGAAAAGGAATCTATTAAATGCTAAAATGACAAATGTTACAGTATTGTTTTGAGTTTAATCGTCAGATTATACTTCAAAATTTAACACCAGTGATCAGATTCCATTTTGTGAGGAACTGATTTCTATGTCACAATTCTATTCTTTCACTTGTATATAACTCTTCATCAAATTAAAATTTAATAATTGTGAAATACATTAGGAAAACATCTGCATACTGGCCTTCTGAAGCCTCTATAGTATACTTACAAGATAGTTTGTGGATATATGTCCAGTGCATATATCCACAAATTATCTATCACTTATTTGTGGGCTCTGAAATATAGATACAAATAAGTGCAGATATTTTGTGTCTGTAGTTTATATACACAGTATATAATCTACATACATAAAGTGCTTATAAAGATGAAGTCAATTATCAGCTGTGGGGACGGGGACATTTCTGAGTTTGACTATGTAGAAATAAATTATGATCTGAAATTGCGTGAGAGCTGCATATCAGTGTGTGGTCTTTGTTTTAATTCTCTGGAAGTCAAAGTAGCTGATTCGCTCTCTAAACAATGAAATTTTCTTCTCTATATCATGCTCTGAGAATTAGGTTTATTCTTCACCAGTGACATAATTTGGAGACAGAGCGATCGATTTTTTTTTTTTTTTCTGTTTGTAGATGTTGAATCATTCTTAAATAGAGTGGAATTATTCATCAAGCTTTCTTTTTTATTTCTGCACACTCTGGGATTTAAGTTTCGGAATATCTCACTTCTATTGTATGTAAACGACATTCTGGATTTGCGCTATCACTAAACTCAATTGTGCTTGCTAATAGCTAGAATGCAGCTGTTAAAACAATAAACTGAACATAGTCAACTTGAGAAGGAACAAAGATATTTTATTTCTTTAAATTAATGTTATTTCTTAAAAGTGATCCATGTTTATCTAACATTTTAATAATAAACACAGTTTTACATTAGCTACAATTATTATAATATGCATGCATGATTATATTTAAGGTAAGTAAATAATGTAATAGGCTAAAAGAAATAAATTTTGAGTGTTTAAGAACTTAAATTTCATCACTTTGTAGCTTTTCCCCTTCTTTTGAGAAATTTTTACTCCACTTTATAGATACTTAAAAG
>NW_016821763.1:0-1331 GCF_001698545.2 Rhinopithecus bieti | reverse complement strand
CTTACAAGGGATGTAAAGGACCTCTTCAAGGAGAACTACAAACCACTGCTCAGTGAAATCAAAGAGGACACAAACAAATGGAAGAACATACCATGCTCATGGATAGGAAGAATCAATATCGTGAAAATGACTTTTTATTATATTACAATGTCTGACACAACACAAACTTTTTAAATGTGCCTAAGTAAAAGTTATAGATTTATTTATTTTATAGACCATGTTTATGACATACTGAAGAATTGTTTTCCTAAGGCAACATCGTGAAGATCATTTCCTATTTATTTTTGTATATTATAGTTTTACATTTTGTATTTAAGTCTATTACCTACTTGAGTTAACTTTGTGTATGAAGTGTGAGAAATAGCTCCAGATTCATTGTTTTTCGTCTGATGTCCATTATTTCCAGTACTATTTACTGAAAAAAGAAATATTTTAGGCCATTGAATCTTCTTTACACATTTTTCAAATGTCAGTTGGCCATGTTTAGGTGGATCCATTTTTGGATGTTCTATTTATTTACGTTGATCTTCATTGATCTGTGTATCTATTCCTTCATCAATACTATGATCTTATGATTACTGTAACTTTATAGTAAAAGTTGAAATTAGCTAATATGAGTGCTCTGATTAACACATGTACCCTATAAATATATATAGTAATTGTGTATCAGTTAAAAAATTGTCTGTTCAAGAATTTTGGTCTCTCCACATACATTTAAAAAATCAAGTTTTTCAGATTTGGGTTATGTTGAGTCTATTTGGAAGAAATGAGAAGTAAAAAAACAAATAAAAATAAAAGAGGCTTACCTGTCATATTCGAATTTTGATTTACCTGACAAATCAATCAGCTATTATTTACTTTTCAATGAATTCAGAGAGTTGCCTTATGCATTCTCTCCAGGGTTTTTACTTGTAATCGGTGGAAAGGATTGAGTGGAGGGTATTTACTTCATCTTAACTGAAACCTGAATTCCTTAACCACAACTGGAAACTCTTACCACAGCTGGGCGACATTACTCAGAACTGATTGCTAATACATTTTAATATCACAATAGGCTAAAGTTGTTAAAATTAACTTTGTAGGAGATAGAATTGGATGTGATTATATACTCTTTCTTTATTTGTGGTCTTGAAAAACATTTAATATCTTTGAGATAATGTAATTAACATTTTCCACTCTGAAATATTTGGCTAATAATTCTTGATTGAATAAAGTTAAAAGAATAAACAGAGCACATGAAATATCTAGATAATAGGAAGAAATAAAAGGATAGCGAATTTAAATTATGTGTATTATACATACTTAACAAAACCGTCAAAATATATATGAAA
>NW_016821762.1:0-406 GCF_001698545.2 Rhinopithecus bieti | reverse complement strand
ATCTCATATATATAACAATTAATATTGCCCATCTGAATTTTTAAAATCCCCTAGAAGTGGCTTATCATTAGTTTTTGTTTGTCTAAAGATTCATAAGACATAAAAAGAAGTCCAAGCTTTTGTCTAAGGTAGAATACAAGGCAGAAAAGACATGTCTGGAAAAAATTCTGGTATAAAAAACACCCTACCTCATATCTGTACTCTAGTAAATGAGAAATATAAAAGCAGAAAACTACGTATTCCTGGTCACTACCTTCAACCTAGTGTCTTGTATTGCCTAGATATCTTAGCACATATTACCAGGAACCTGGCTCTCCCACTCTCCACAATTATGAACTCATTCAACAAGTATTTACTAAGATAGTATAAGCCAGGCATTATGCTAGCTGCTAAGGATATCGCACTG
>NW_016821761.1:0-1401 GCF_001698545.2 Rhinopithecus bieti | reverse complement strand
TATAAAATAATAAACTAGTTACTCTTGTTGGCACACTCCTGTAGTCCTAGCTCCTCAGGAGGCTGAGGTGGGAGGATCACTTGAGCCCGGGAGATCGAAGCTGCATTGAGCCATCACTGTGCTAGTGTACTCCAGCCTGGGCGACAGAGCAAGAGATTCTGTCTCAAAAAAAAACAAACACTTTTTTTTTTTTTGAGACGTAGTCTCGCTCTGTCGCCCAGGCTGGAGTGCGGTGGCGCGATCTCGGCTCACTGCAAGCTCCGCCTCCTGGGTTCAGGCCATTCACCTGCCTCAGCCTCCTGAGCAGCTGGAACTACAGGCGCCCGCCACCACGCCCAGCTAATTTTTTGTATTTTTAGTAGAGATGGGGTTTCACAGTGTTAGCCAGATGGTCTCCGATCTCCTGGCCTTGTGATCCGCCCACCTCGGCCTTCCAAAGTGCTGGGATTATAGGCGTGAGCCACTGTGCCTGGCACACTTATTTCTTAATCTGAACAATGATTTGAAGTAGGAAGAGGAATGGTGTTTAGCTAGAGCATGTGCAAAACAGTTTATTTTGAGTAAGAAGGATGTAGCTATCCCAAAATGTCAGGCCAACTCTTAACTGCTAACCAATTGCTTCCACGCACATAGGGTGTCTTACTATTTGCAAGGCCTGGTGGGGCGTGTATATATATTGTATGCCCACAGTATATAGTAGGCATATAAAAGGAGAGTTTCACTGATGAACGAGGTGATCATCTTTTATAAACTAGTCTGGAACTTGGTGTTCAGCTCAGGTACCCTGATTCTAAGAGGGGTGTGGCAAACCAGACCGGTGCTTGCCTACCCAAGCTTGGGAGGGGACGCAGAAGGAGATCACATGAGGTACAGTCGAAGGAGCTGGAGATAGTTAGTCTGAAGAATGGAAAACTAAGAAGAGGACCAGGGCAAAAACCAGCAAAGTCTTTTATGCTCATCAGTTCTCTTATTACAGAATAGGATGCTAATCACTAAAGTAGAGATAAGATTAACTGCAATTGTTAGTTGTCTGGGTGGTAGTAATTATTGAAGGATTAAGACCCTAGGTGGTTTTTACTTCAAAGAACATTATTAAACTTCCAAAGTGACATATGCTTTGAGGAGCTCCTGTCAGATAGACAGTTTCCTATTAATCATAGGTCTTAAGTTCTAGTCTTCCTTTAGCAAGTTGGCAAGTAGGAAATTCCTGTGCCCAGAGATACGCTTAGAACTGTTCTTGTCTATTTTCCATCTGAGCCATTTCTATTGGGTCTCATCATTTTCCTTTCATTCTTAGCCTGGAGTTGTGTGTGTGTCTCTTTGAGCCTCTGGGGTATATGATTCACAAGCGGGGCATTTTAGTTAATAACAAGAGATGAAAGAAATGAAAGAGGGAAATAA
>NW_016821760.1:12245-14248 GCF_001698545.2 Rhinopithecus bieti | reverse complement strand
GTGCTCCGAAGATCACACTTTTGGTTTTACAGGAACAGTGTTCAAACCGTGCCTTATGACAAGAAAGTTATAACACCGTGAGTGGAATGCACACATCACCAAGCAGTTTCTCAGAAAGCTTCTCTCCAGTTTTTATCTGACTATATTTGCTATTTCACCATATGCCCATATGGGATCCCAAGTATCCCTTCATGGATCTATCTATGAGGGAGTTTCCAAGCTGCATAATGTAAAGAAAGCTTCATCTATGTGAGATGAATAAACATAGCAAAAAGCAGATTCACAGAAAGCTTCTTACCGGTTTTCATCTGAAGATATTTCCTTTTTCACCCTCGTCTTGAATGTGCTCCCGAAGGTCCCTTTGTGGATCTGTCCATGACAGTTTCCAGGCTGCATAATGAAAAGAAATCTTTATCTATGTGAGATGATTACACATATCACTGAGAAGTTCCCTAGAAAGCTTCCTTCCAGTTTTTGTCTGAGGCTATTTCCCTTTTCACCATCGGCATCAACATGCTCCCGAATATCTCCTGGTACCTGTTTCTCCAAAGGGGTTTCCCTGACACTGTATGAGAAGAGAGTTATAACACTGTGACTGGAATGCACACGTCACAAAGCAGTTTCTCGGAAAGCTTCTCTCCAGTTTCGGTCTAAACACATTTTTCTTTTCACCCTAACCCTCAAAGTGCTCCCGAATATTCCATCACATGCGAAACATACACAGGGGTAGAAAACTGCTCAATGAAAAGAGAGGCTTACCTGAGCGAGAAAAATTAAGACGACACAGAGCAGTTGCACAGAAAGCTTCCTTCTGGATTTTACCTGAGGTTATTTCTTTCCCCATATTCTAAGGATCGTTCCCAAATGTCCTTCCTCAGATACCACAAAAACAGTGATTTCAAACTGCTCAATCCAAAGAATGGTTTAACACTTTTAGACGAATACACACATCGCACAGTAGTCGCTCAGAACGTTTCTCTGCTGGTTTCATCGGAAGACGTTTCCTCATTCACCACAAGCCTCCAGGCATCACTAAATATCCCTTCACAGATTCTTCAAAGACAGAGTTTCAAAACTGGGCAACATAGACTAAGCATTAACTCTGTGAAGTGAATGCACATATCAGAGGGCAGATTCTTGGAACGCTTCTTCCTCGATTTTATTTCAGTATATTTCACTATTCGCCATAGTCCTAAATGCGTTCCAAAATATCACTTTTTCGCTTTCACAGGAACAGTATGCAAACACTGCCTTGTGAGAAAGAGGTATAACTCCCTGAGTGGAAGCTTTTATGCAGTTTTTCTCGGAAGATATCTCCTCTTTCACCGTAGGCCTGAATGTGCTCCCGAATGTCCCTTTGCGGATCTCTGCATGATGGAGTTTCCAAAGTGCATAAAATAGTTAAAGTTTTAAAAATGCGAGATGAATAAATATATATAACACAAATCAGTTTCACAGAAATCTTCTTTTCAGTTTTTGTCTGAGGATATTTCCTTTTTCACCATTGTTGTCACTATGCTCCTGAATGTCCCTTCGCGGATCTGTACATGACGGAGTTTACAAACTGCATAATATAATTAAAGTTTTAACTTTGTGAGATGAAGAAATATTTCTAACACAAAGCAGTTTCACAGAAATCTTCCTTCCAGTTTTTGTCTGAGGATATTTCCTTTTTCACCATAGTCGTCGCCATACTCCCGATTATCTCTTGGTAGCTTTTTCTCCAAAAAGGATTCCGGAATCCTCTAGGAGAAGAAAACTCTCTTTCTGTGAGTGGAATGCACACATCACAAAGCAGCTCCTCAGAAAGCTTCTCTCCAGTTTCTATCTGAAGACGTTTCCTTCCTCATCATAAGCCTCAAAGCCCTCCAGAATATCCCTTTGCAGACTAAACAAAAACAGTGTTATGATACAGCTCAATGAAAAGAGAAGCTAAACTCGGTCAGCAGAATTCACCTGACACAGAACAGTTTCACAGAAAGCTTCCTTGTGGTTTCTCTCTG
>NW_016821760.1:0-12232 GCF_001698545.2 Rhinopithecus bieti | reverse complement strand
TATTCTAAAGAGCGTTTCCAAATGTCCTTTCTCAGATTCCACAGAAAGAATGATTTCAAACTGCTCATTCCAAAGAATGATTTAATTCTGTGAGATGAATACACACATCACAAAAGAGTTGCGCAGAAAGCTTCTCTCTGATTCTCAATGGAAGACATTTTCTTACATCACACAAGCCTCCAGTTGCCACTTACTATCCCTTTGCAGAAACCTCAAAGACCGACTTTCAAACTGGGAAATGTTAAGTAAGCTTTAACCCTGTGAAAAGAATGGACATGTCAGAGAGCAGTTTCTTCGAGTGCTTCTTTCTGTTTTTTATTGGACGATATTTCACTTTTTGCCATAGTCTTCAATGTGCTCCGAATATCACTTTTTTGGTTTTACAGGAACTGTGTTCAAATTGTGCCTTATGAGAAGAAAGTTATAACTCCCTGAGTGGAATGCACACGTCACCAAGCAGTTTCTCAGAAAGATTCTCTCCAGTTTTTATCTGACTATATTTCCTCTTTCACCATAGCCCCGAATGTGATCCCAAATGTCCCTTCGCAGATCCATCCATGAGGGAGTTTCCAAGCTGCGTAATGTAAAGAAAGCTTCATCTACGTGAGATGAATAAACATAGCAAAAAGCAGATTTACAGAAAGCTTCTTTCCAGGTTTAATCTGAAGATAATTCCTTTTTCACCATAGTCCAGAATGTGCTCCTGAAGGTCCCTTTGTGGACACTTCCATGACAGTTTCCAAGCTGCATAAAGTAAAGAAAGCTTTATCTATGAGAGATGATTACATATATCACAGAGTAGTTTCCTAGAGAGTTTCTGTCAACTTTTTGTCTGAGGCTATTTCCTTTTTCACCATCGCCATCAACAGGCTCACGAATATCACTTGGTGGTGGTTTCTCCAAAAGGGTTTCAACGACGCTGTATGAGAAGAGAGGTATAACACTGTGACTGGAATGCACACGTCACAAAGCAGTTCCTTAGAAAGCTTCTCTCCTGTTTTGGTCTGAACATATTTCCTTTCTCACCATTAGCCTGAAAGTGCTCCCGAATATCCCATCACACCCTAAACATACACAGGGCTAGAAAACTGCTCAATGAAAAGAGAGGCTTACCTGAGTGAGAGGAATTAAGATGAAACAGAGTAGTTTCACAGAAAGCTTCCTTCTGCATTTTACCTCAGGATATTTCTTTCTCCATATTCTAAGGATTGTTCCCAAACGTCCTTCCTCAGATTCCACAAAAACAGTGATTTCAAGCTGCTCAATCCAAAGAATGGTTTAACTCTTTAAGAAGAATACACACATCACAAAGCAGTTTCTCAGAACGTTTTCTGCAGGTTTCATGGGAAAGCGTTTCCTTGCTCACCACAAGCCTCCGGACATCACTAAATATCCCTTCACAGATTCTTCAAAGACAGAGTTTCGAAACTGGGCAACATAGAGTAAGCATTAACACTGTGAAGTGAATGCACATATCAGAAGGCAGATTCTTGGAACGCTTCTTCCTCGATTTTGTTTCAGTATATTCCACTATTCTCCATAGTCTTCAATGCATTCCGAAATATCACTTTTTCGGTTTCACAGGCACAGTGTTCAAACACTGAGTTGTGAAGAAAGAGGTATAATTCCCTGAATGGAATGCATACATCACAAAGTAGTTTCTCAGAAAGCTTCTAACCAGTTTTTATCTGAAGATATCTCCTCTTTCACTGTAGGCGTGAATGTGCTCCCGAATGTCCCTTCACGGATCTGTGCAGGATGGAGTTTCCAAACTGCATAATATAATTAAAGTTTTAACTATGCAAGATGAATATATTTAACACAAAGCAGTTTCACAGAAATCTTCTTTCCAGTTTTTGTCTGAGGATATTTCCTTTTTCACCATAGTCGTCGCTATACTCCCGAATATCTCTTGGTAGCTTTTTCTCCAAAAGGGATTCTGGAATCCTCCTAAGGAAGAAAGGTATATTTCTGTGAGTGGAATGCACACATCACAAAGCAGCTCCTCAGAAAGCTTCTCTCCAGTTTCTATCTGAAGACGTATCCTTTCTCACAGTAAGCCTCAAAGCCCTCCAGAGTATCCCCTCGCAGACTAAACAAAAACAGTGTTATGATACAGCTCAATGAAAAGAGAAGCTTAACTGTGTGAGGAATTCACATGACACAGAGTAGTTTCATAGAAAGCTTCCTTCTGTTTTCTCTCTGAGATTTTGTTTTTCAGGATATTCCAAAGAGCGTTTCCAAATATCCTTTCTCAGATTCCACAGAAACAGTGATTTCAAACTGCTCAATCCAAAGAAAGATTTAGCTCTATGATATGAATATGAGCATCACGAAAGAGTTGCGCAGAATAATTCTCTCCGATTTTCGATGAAAGACATTTCCTTGCCTCACACAGGCCTCAGGTTGCCTCTTAGTATCCCTTCACAGAACCCTCAAAGACCGACTTTCAAACTGGGGAACATAGAGTAAGCTTTAACCCTGTGAAAAGAATGGACATGTCAGAGAGCAGTTTCTTCGAGTGCTTCTTTCTGTTTTTGTTGGACGACATTACACATTTTGCCATAGTCTTCAATGTCCTCCGAATATCAGTCTTTTGGGTTTACAGGAACAGTGTTCAAACTGTGTCTTATGAGAAGAGAGTTATAACTCACTGAATGTAATGCACCCATCACCAAGCAGTTTCTCAGAAAACTTCTCTCCAGTTTTTATCTGACTATATTTCCACTTTCACCATAGGCCTGAATGTGATTCCAAATATCCCTTCGTGGATCCATACACGAGGCAGTTTCCAAGCTGTGTAATGTTAAGAAAGCTTCATCTATGTGAGATGAATAAACATAGCATAAAGCAGATTCACAGAATGCTTCTTTCCAGTTTTTATCTGAAGATATTCCTTTTTCACCAAAGTCCAGAATGTGCTCCCGAAGGTCCCTTCGTGGATCCATCCATGACAGTTTCCAAGCTGTGTAATGCAAGAAAAGCTTTATCTATGTGAGATGATTACACATATCACAGAGTAGTTTCCTAGAATGCTTCTTTCCAGTTTTTGTCTGAGGCTATTTCCCTTTTCACCCTCAGCATCAACATGCTCCCGAATATCACTTGGTACCTGTTTCTCGAAAAGGGTTTTGCAATGCTGTATGAGAAGAGAAGTATAACACTGTGACTGGAATGCACACGTCACAAAGCAGTTCCTCAGAAAACTTCTCTCCAGTTTCGGTCTGAAAATATTTCCTTTTCACTGTTAGCCTCCAAGTGCTCCCGAATATCCCATCACATGTTAAACATACACAGGGCTAGAAAACTACTCAATGAAAAGAGAGGCTTATCTGAGTGAGAGGAATTAAGACAAAACAGAGCAGTTTCACAGAAAGCGTCCTTCTGGATTTTACCTGAGGATATTTCTTTCCCCATATTCTAAGGATCGTTCCCAAATGTCCTTCCTAAGATTCCACAAAAACAGTGATTTCAAGATGCTCAATCCAAAGAATGGTTTAACTCTAGGAGATGAATACACACATTGCAAAGCAGTTGCACAGAACGTTTCTCTGCAAGTTTCATCGGAAGACGTTTCCTCACTCACCACAAGCCTCCGGCAGTCACTAAATATCCCTTCACAGATTCCTCAAAGACAGAGTTTGGAATCTGGGCAACGTAGAGTAAGCATTAACACTGTGAACTGAATGCACCTATCAGAGATCAGATTCTGAAGACGCTTCTTCCTCGATTTTATTTCAGTATATTTCTCTACTTGCTGTAGTCTACAAGGCGTTTTGAAATATCACATTTTCGCTTTCACAGGAACAGTGTTCAAACACTGCCTTGTGAGAAAATAGGTATAAATCCCTGAGTGAAATGCATACATCACAAAGTAGTTTCTCAGAAAGCTTCTATCCAGTTTTTATCTGATGATATCTCTTCTTTCACTGTAGGCCTGAATGTGCTCCTGAATGTGCCTTCACGGATCTCTGCATGACGGAGTTTCCAAACTGTGCAATATAATTAAAGTTTTAACTATGCGAGATGAATAAATAGATCTAACACAAAGCAGTTTCACAGAAATCTTCTTTCCAGCTTTTGTCTGAAGATATTTCCTTTCTCACCACAGTCGTCACTATAATCCCGAATATCTCTTGGTAGCGTTTTCTACAAAAGATATTCTGGAATCCTCTAGGAGAAGAAAGGTATATTTCTGTGAGTGGAATGCACACGTCACAAAGCAGCTCCTCAGAAACCTTCTGTCCAGTTTCTATCTGAAGACGTTTCCTTTGTCACTGTAAACCTCAAAGCCCTCCAGTGTATCCCTTTGGAGACTAAACAAAAACAGTGTTACGATACAGCTCAATGAAAAAGAAGCCTAACTGTGTGAGCGGAATTCACGTGACACAGACCAGTTTCACAGAAAGCTTCCATCTGGTTTCTCTCTGAGATTATTTCTTTTTCATGATATTCTAAAGAGCGTTTCCAAATGTCCTTTCTCAGATTCCACAGAAACAGTGATTTCAAAATGCTCAATCAAAGAATGATTTAACGTTGTGAGATGAATACAAACATCACAAAAGAGGTGTGCAGAAAGCGTATCTCCGATTTTCAACGGTAGACACTTCCTTGCCTCACACAGGCCTTCGGTTGCCACTTACTATCCCTTCACAGAAAACTCAAAGACCAACTTTCAAACTGGGAAATGTTAAGTAAGCTTTAACCCTGTGAAAAGAATGGACATGTCAGAGAGCAGTTTCTTCGAGTGCTTCTTTCTGTTTTCATTGGACGACATTTCACTTTTGCCATAGACTTCAATGTGCTCCGAATATCACTCTTTTGGTTTTACAGGAACTGTGTTCAAACTGTGCCTTATGAGAAGAAATTTACAACTCCCTGAGTGGAATGCACACATCACCAAGTAGTTTCTCAGAAAGCTTCTCTCCCGTTTTTCTCTGACTGTATTTCCTATTTTGCCATAGGCCGCAATGTGAACCCTTGTATCCCTTCGCAGATCCAACCACGAGGGAGTTTCCAAGCTGCGTAATGTAAAGAAAGTTTCATGAAGGGCCATTCGGGAGCACATTCAGGCCTACGGTGAAAGAGGATATATTTTCAGACAAAAACTGGATAGAAGCATTCTGAGAAAGTACTTTGTGATATATGCCTTCCACTCAGGGACTTATACCTCTTTTCTCACAAGGCAGTGTTTGAACACTGATCCTCTGAAACTGAAAAAGTCATATCAGAACGTATTGAGGACTATGGCGAATAGTGAAATACACAGAAATAAAATCGAGGAAGAACGTTCCAATAATCTGCGCTCTGATATGTGCATTCACTTCACAGGGTTAACGCATAGTCTATGTTGCCCAGTTTCGAAACTCTGTCTTTGAAATATCTGTGAAGGGATATTTAGTGATGCTCAGAGGCTTGTGGTGAGTGAGGAAACGTCTTCCGATGAAACCTGCAGTGAAACGTTCTGAGCAAATGCTTTGCGATGTGTGTATTCGTCTCATAGAATTAAACCATTCTTTGGATTGCGGAGCTTGAAATCACTGTTTTTGTGGAATGGGAGGAAGGACATTTGGGAACGATCCTTAGAATATGGGGAAAGAAATATCCGCAGGTAAAATCCAGAAGGAAGCTTTCTGTGAAACTACTCTGTGTCATCTTAATTCCTCTCACTCAGGCAAGCCTCTCTATTCATTGAGCAGTTTCCTAGCCCTGTGTATCTTTAGCGTGTGATGGGATATTCAGAAGCACTTTGAGGCTAACAGTGAAAAAGGAAATATTTTCAGACCGAAGCAGGAGAGAAGCTTTCCAAAGAACTACTTTGTGACGTGTGCATTCCAGTCACAGTGTTATACCTCTCTTCTCATACAGGGTCAGGGAAACCCTTTTGGAGAAACAGGTTCGAAGTGATATTCGGGAGCATGTTTACGCCAATGGTGAAAAGGGAAATAGCCTCAGACAAAAACTGGTAAGAAGTTTTCTAGGAAACAACTCTGTGATATGTGTAATCATCTCACATAGATAAAGTTTTCTTTACATTATGCAGCTTGGAAACTCATGGACGGATCCACGAAAGGACCTTCTGGAGCACATTCTGGACTCTGGTGAAAAGGAAATATCTTCAGATAAAACTGGAAAGGAGCTTTGTGTGAAACTGCTTTTTACTACGTTTATTCATCTCACATAGATGAAGCTTTCTTTACATTACACAGCTTGGAAACTCCCTTGTGGATGGATCCACGAAAGGATATTTGGGATCACATTCGGGGCTATGGTGAAAGAGGAAATATAGTCAGATAAAAACTGGAGAGAAGCTTTCTGAGAAACTACTTGTGATGTGTGCATTCCACCCAGGGAGTTATAAATTTCTTCTCATAAGGCACAGATGGAACACTGTTCCTGTAAAACCAAAAGAGTGATATTCGGAGCACATTGAAGACTATGGCAAAAAGTGAAATGTCGTCCAATAGAAAACAGAAAGAAGCACTCGAAGAAACTGCTCTCTGACATGTCCATTCTTTTCACAGGGTTAAAGCTTACTCTACATTTCCCAGTTTGAAAGTTGGTCTTTGAGGGTTCTGTGAAGGGATCGTAAGTGGTGACCGGAGGCCTGTGTCAGGCAAAAAAAATGACTTACATCGAAAATTGGAGTGGAGCTTTCTGCGCAACTCTTTTGTGACGTTTGTAGTCATCTCATAGAGTTAAATCATTCTTTGGATTGAACAGTTTGAAATCACTGTTTCTGTGGAATGTGAGAAAGGACATTTGGAAAGGCTCTTTAGAATATCCTGAAAAAGAAATAACCTCAAAGAGAAGCCAGAAGGAAGCTTTCTGAGAAACTGCACTCTGTCACGTGAATTCTACTCACACAGTTAAGCTTCTCTTTTCATTGAGCTGTATCATAACAATGTTTTTGTTTAGTATGCGAAGTGATATTCTGGAGGGCTTTGAGGCTTATGGTTAGAAAGGAAACGTCTTCAGATAGAAACTGGAGAGAAACTTTCTGAGGAGCTGCTTTGTGACGTGTGCATTCCATTCACAGAAATATACCTTTCTTCTTCTAGAGGATTCCGGATCCCTTTTGGAGGAAAAGCTACCAAGAGATATTCAGGAGTATAGCTATGACTATGGTGAAAAAGGAAATATCCTCAGACAAAAACTGGAAAGATTTCTCTGAAACTGCTTTGTGTTAGATCTATTTATTCATCTCGCATAGTTAAAACTTTAATTATACTATGCAGTTTGGAAACTGTGTCATGCACGGTTCTGTGAAGGGACATTCGGGAGCACATTCAGGCCTACGGTGAAAGAGCAGATATTTTCAGACAAAAACTGGATAGAAGCTTTCTGAGAATCTACTTTGTGATGTATGCCTTCCACTCAGCGAGTTATAACTCTTTTCTCACAAGGCGGTGTTTGAGCACTGATCCTCTGAAACCGAAAAAGTCATATTTCAGGACGCATTGAGGACTATGGCGAATAGTGAATTACACAGAAATAAAATCGAGAAAGAAGCGTTCCAGTAATCTGCTCTCTGATATGTGCATTCACTTCACAGTGTTAATGCATACTCTATGTTGCGCAGCTTCGAAACTCTGGCTTTGAAGAATCTGTAAAGGGATATTTAGTGATGCCCGGAGGCTTGTGGTGAGCGAGGAAACGTCTTCCGATGAAACCAGCAGAGAAACGTTCTGAGCAACTGCTTTGCGATGTGTGTATTCGTCTCATAGGATTAAACCATTCTTTGGATTGAGCAGCTTGAAATCACTGTTTTTGTGGAATCTGAGGAAGGATATTTGGGAATGATCCTTAGAATATGGAGAAAGAAATATCCTCAAGAAAAAATCCAGTAGGACGCTTTCTGTGAAACTGCTCTGTGTCGTCTTAATTGCTCTCGCTCAGTTAAGCGTCTCTTTTCATTGAGTAGTTTTCTAACCCTCTCTATGTTTAGCGTGTGATGGGATATTCGGGAGGACTTTGAGACCATCAGTGAAAAAGGAAACATGTTCAGACCGAAACTGGAGAGAAGCTTTCCGAGGAACTGCTTTTTGACTTGTGCATTCCAGTCATAGTGTTATACTTCTCTTTTCACACAGCGTCAGGGATACCCTTTTGGAGAAACAGGTACCAACTGGTATACGGGAGCATGTTGATGCTGATGGTGAAAAGGGAAAGAGCCTCAGACAAAAACTGGAAAGAAGCTTTCTAAGAAACTACTGTGTGATATGTATAATCATCTCACATAGATAAAGCATTCTCTATATTACGCAGCTTGGAAACAGTCATGCACGGATCCATGAAGGGACCTTCAGGAGCACATTCTGGACCATGGTGAAAAAGGAAATATCTTCAGATAAAAACTGGAATAGGGTGAGATAGGAAATACAGTCAGATAAAAACTGGAGAGAAGCTTTCTGAGAAACTGCTTGGTGATGTGTGCATTCCACTCAGGGAGTTATAACTTTCTTCTCATAAGGCAAAGTTTGAACAATGTTCATGTTAAACCATAAGAGTGACATTTGGAGCACATTGAAGATTATCGCAAAAAGTGAAATGTTGTCCATTAAAAAACAGAAAGAAGCACTCCAAGAAACTGCTCTGTGACATGGCCATTCTTATCACAGGGTTAAAGCTTACTCTACATTTCCCATTTTGAAAGCCGGTCTTTGAGGGTTCTGCAAAGGGATAGCAAGTGGCGACCGGAGGTCTGTATGAGGCAAGGAAATGTCTTCCATCAAAAATCGGAGAGAAGCTTTCTGCATAACTCTTTTGTGTTGTTTGTATTCATCTCATAGAGTTAAATCATTCTTTGGATTGAGCAGTTTGAAATCACTGTTTCTCTGGAATCTGGGAAATTACATTTGGAAATGCTCTTCAGAATATCGTGAAAAACAAATAACCTCAGAGAGAAACCAGAAGAAAGCTTTCTGTGAAACTGCCCCATGTCACGTGAATTTTGCTCACACAGTTAAGCTTCTCTTTTCATTGAACTGTATCATAACACTGTTTTTGTTTAGTCTGCGGAGGGATATTCTGGAGGGCTTTGAGGCTTATGGTGAGAAAGGGAACGTCTTCAGATAGAAACTGGAGAGAAGCTTTCTGAGGAGCTGCTTTGTGACGTGTGCATTCCACTCACAGAAATATACCTTTCTTCTCCTAGAGGATTCTGGAATCTCTTTTGGAGAAAAAGCTACCAAGAGATATTCGGGAGTATAGCACCGACTATGGTGAGAAAGGAAATATCTTCACACAAAAACTGGAAAGAATGTTTCTGTGAAACTGCTTTGGGTTAGATATATTTATTCGTCTAAAATAGTTAAAACTTTAATTACATTACGCAGTTTGGAAACTTCATCATGCACAGATCCTCGAAGGGACATTCGGGAGCACATTCAGGCCTACGGTGAAAGAGGAGATATCTTAGCTGATTTGTGACGTATATATTCCACTAACAGAAATATACCTTTCTTCTCCTAGAGGATTCCGGAATCCCTTTTGGAGAAAAAGCTACCAAGAGATATTCAGGAGTATAGCGACGAATATGGTGAAAAAAGAAATATCATCAGACAAAAACTGGAAAGAAGATTTCTGTGAAACTTCTTTGTGTTAGATATATTTATGAATCTCACATAGTTAAAACTTTAATTATGTTATGCAGTTTGGAATCTCCGTCATGCACAGATCCACGAAGGGACAATCGGAAGCACATTAAGGCCTATGGTGAAAGAGGAGATATCTTCAGATAAAAACTGGATGGAAGCTTTCTGAGAAACTACTTTGTGATGTATGCATTCCACTCAGGAACTTATACCTCTTTTCTCACAATGCAGTGTTTTAACACTGTTCCTGTGAAACCGAAAAAGTGATATTTCGGAACGCATTGAGGACTATGGCGAATAGTGAAATATACTGAAATAAAATCCAGGAAGAAGCGTTCCAAGAATCTGCTCTCTGATATGTGCATTCACTTCACAGAGTTAATGCTTACTCTATCTTGCCCTGTTTCGAACTCTGTCTTTGAAGAATCTGTGAAGGGATATTTAGTGATGCATGGAAGCTTGTGGTGAGCGAGGAATTGCCTTCCAATGAAACATGCAGAGAAACGTTCTGAGACTGCTTTGCAATGTGTGTATTCGTCTCATAGAGGGAAACCATTGTTTGGATTGAGCAGCTTCACATCACTGTTTTAGAGGAATCTGAGGAAGGACATTTGGGAACCATCCTCAGAATGTGGGGAAAGAAATATCCTCAGGTAAAATCCAGAAGGTAACTTTCTGTGAACCTGCTCATTGTCGTCTTAATTCCTCTCACTCAGCTAAGTCTCTCTTTTCATTGAATAGTGTTCTAACCCTGTGTATGTTTAGAGTGTGATGGGATATTCGGGAGCACTTTGAGGCTAACTGGTGAAAAGGAAATATTTTCAGACCGAAACTGGAGAGAAGCTTTCCAAAGAACTGCTTTGAGACATGTGCATTCCAGTCACACTATTATACCTTTCTTCTCATACAGTGTCGGGGAAGCTCTTTTGGAGAAACAAGTACCAAGTGACATTCGGGAGCATGTTGATGCCGATGGTCAAAAGGGAAATAGCCTCAGACAAAACTGGACAGAAGCTTTCTAGGAAACTACTCTGTAATATGTGTCATCATCTCACATAGATAAAGCTTTCTTTACATTACACAGTTGGAAACTGTCATGGACGGATCCACGAAGGGATGTTCGGGAGCACATTCCAGATTATGGTGAAAAGGAAATATCTTCAGATAAAACTGGAAAGAAGCTTTCTGAGAATCTGCTTTTGCTATGTTTATTCATCTCACAGAGATGAAGCTTACTTTGCATTACGCAGCTTGGACATTCCATCGTGGATGGATTCGCAAAGGGATATTTGAGATCACATTTGGGCCTAAGGTGAGATAAGAAATATAGTCATGTAAAACTGGAAAGTAGCTTTATGAGAAACTGCTTGGTCATGTGTGCATTCCACTCAGGGAGTCATAACTTTCTTCTAATAAGGCACAGTTTGAACACTGTTATTGTAATACCAAAAGACTTATATTCGGAGCACATTGAAGAATGTGGCAAAAGTGAAATGTCGTCCAGAAAAAAACAGAAAGAAGCACTCGAAGAAAATGCTCTCTGTCATGTCCATTCTTTTGAAAGGGTTAAAGCATTCTCTACATTTCCCAGTTTGAAAGTCGGTCTTTGAGGTTTCTGTGAAGGGATAGTAATTGGCAACCGGAGGCCTGTGTCGAGCAAGGAAATGTCTTCCATCGAAAATTGGAGAGAAGCTGTCTCGGCAACTCTTTTGTGATGTTTGTATTCATCTCATAGAGTTAAATCATTCTTTGGACTGAGGAGTTTGAAATCACTGTTTCTGTGGACTCTGAGAAAGGACATTGGGAAATGCTCCTTAGAATATCCTGAAAAGTAATAATCTCAGAGAGAAACCAGAAGGAAGCTTTCTGTGAAACTGCTCTGTGTCACGTTTATTCTGCTCACACAGTTAAGCTTCTCTTTTCATTGAGCTGTATCATAACACTGTTTTGATTAGTCTGAGAAGGGATATTCAGGAGGGCTTTGAGGCTTATGGTGAGAAAGGAAACATCTTCAGATAGAAGCTGGAGAGAAGCTTTCTGAGGAGCTACTTTGTGACCTGTGCATTGCACTCACAGAAATATAACTTTCTTCACCTATAGGATTCCGGAATCAATGTTGAAGAGCTACCAAGACACATTCGGAAGTACAGGGAGGGCTATGTTAAAAAAAATATCCTCAGACAAAACTGGAAAGAAGATTTCTGTGAAGCTGCTTTGTGTTAGATATATATATTAATCTCAGATAGTAAAACTTTAATTATATTATGCAGTTTGGAAACTCTGTCATGCAAGGATCCGTGAAGGGACATTCGGGAGCATATTCAGACCTACGGTGAAGGAGGAGATATCTTCAGATAAAAACTCGATAGAAGCTCTCTGAAAAACTACTTTGTGGTGTATGCATTCCACTCAGGGAGTTATACCTCTTTTCTCACAACGTAGTGTTGGTACACTGTTCCTGTGAAACCGAAAGTGTGATATTTCAGAGCGCATTGTGGACTATGGTGAATAGTGAAATATACTGAAATAAAATTGAGGAAGAAGCGTTCCAAGAATCTGCTCTCTGATATGTGCATTCACTTCACAGAGTTAATGTTGCTCCATTTCCAAACTCTGTCTTTAAAGAATCGGTGAAG
>NW_016821757.1:0-2379 GCF_001698545.2 Rhinopithecus bieti | reverse complement strand
ACTAAAAATACAAAAAAATTAGCCGGGCATGGTGGCGGGCACCTGTAGTCTCAGCTACTTGGGAGGCTGAGGCAGGAGAACGGTGTGAACCCGGGGGGTGGAGCTTGCAGTGAGCCGAGATCGTGCCACTGCACTCCAGCCTGGGCAACAGAGCAAGACTCCATCTCAAAAAAAAAAAAAAAAAAAAGAGATCTCCCCCCACCTCAGCCTTTTCTGAAGCTGGCACCACGGGCACACCCCACTTTGCCGCTCTTTTTTTTTTTTTTTTTGTAGAGACAGGGCCTCACCATGTTGCCCAGGCTGGTCTTGAACTTCTAAGCTCAAGGGATCAGCCACCTCAGCCTCCCAAAGTGCTGGGATTGCAGGTGTGAGCCACCACCACCGGCCCAGACACTTTGATTTTGCCCATTTTACGGGTAATAAGTGATTTCTCAGGGGTTTTTGTTTGTTTGTTTTGAGACTGAGTTTTGCTCTTACAGCCCAGGTTGGAGTGCAGTGGTATGATCTCAGCTCACTGCAACCTCTACCTCCCGGGTTCAAGTGATCTTCCTGCCTCAGTCTCCCAAGGCACACGCCACCACGCTTGGCTAATTTTTTGTATTTTTAGCAGAGATGGGGTTTCACCATGTTGGCCAGGCTGGTCTCAAACTCCTGACCTCAGGTGATCCACCCGCCTCGGCCTCCCAAAGCGTTGGGATTATAGGTGTGAGCCACAGTGCCTCACCCCCTCAGTGTTGTTGACTTTACATTTCTCTTACTTTTTATTTTATTCTTTTTTTTTATTTTTAAGAGACTGTGTCTCACCGTGTTGCCCAGGCTGGCTTCACTCAAGTGATCCTCTCGTGGCAGTCCCTGGAGGAGCTGGGATTACAGGCATCTGCCACCAGGCTGGACCCCATTTCTCTGACTTAGAAAAAAAAAAATTGCAGTGAAATACACACATCGATATGTACCATCTTCACCATTTTTAAGGGTAAGATTAGGTGGTGGTCGGTATGTTCACTTTGTCGTGCAACCATATTTCTCTTTTAAATAACAGCACTTAGAGATGCCAACTTCGTGCCAGGCCCAGTTTGGGACACCAGGGACTCCCAGATGAATCAGCCGCTCCCGTGGAACTCCCTGCTGGTGGGGGAGGCACTGGCAAAACGGTGCTGAGCGGAGTCCTGACGGCGCTGGAGCTGAGGGGCAGTGTGGGATGCCCCAGGAAGGTTCCTAGGAAGAGGGTACCCAGGGTGACTCCCTAAGGAAACGCCGGTCCCAGGTAGAGGAGCGCATGTGAGCCAAGATCCTTAGGCCTGAGCCGTCTAGGTGTGTCCCAGGAACTGCAGGAAACGGTTGGGTGAGTCAGTGGTGGGCAGCGGGGGTGATAAGCCCTTTCCTGTTTTCAGGATGGTAAGTTTGGGGCACAGGTGAGTGAAGACGGAAAGCCAGGGGTGGGCTGACACTTCGCGGCAGGCGCAGGGCAGGGCAGGGGCGCGGCTTGGGGGTGGCAGGGTTTGGGTGAGAAATGGCAGCCCATGGGGAACGAACGCAGGGCTCGGGAGCCTTCAGAGCCAAGCCCCGACGCCCCTTCCCACCTGCGGGGCAGAACTGGAGATGGCAGGGGGAAAGGTGAGGGAGGGTGGTTCCTAAAGGAGATGCCGTCCCTGGTAAGGGGACATGGGCCCCTGGGAGTTGGGTTGGGCCACAAGGAGAGAGGCCTGAATGGCCAAAGGGAGGAGGCGTGCGGGAAGCCGCAGCGTCAGACCTCTGCCTCCTCCATCAGATCGTGAGGCTCCCCAGCCCGGCTCTGGGGACCCCGAGATCCCCGGCTGGCGACAGCAGGCGGATCAGACCCCCTGCTCCTGTCCGCCTCTGGGTCCCTAGAGACATGGGGAGGGGAGGACGGAAGCCCCAGCTCCCTGCGGGGGAGGGGCGTGAAGACGCGCGAGGTTGGGGGGAGATGAGCCGGTGTCGCCATGACGACGAGGCCGGTGGTCCGGCCCTGGGGACCCGGGAGGGAAGGAGGTGTAGTGGCCGCACGCGCTGGCGGGGGCGGGGGCCCGGGTCTCCCAGGAGTAGTTGGGGAACACCCGGCGATTCTGGCGGCTGCTTCCTGGTGGCGCAGGGAGCCCGCGTGTTTGCGAGTGCGTGTGCGTGCGAAGTTCTCCGGGTAAGTGTGCCAGCGCGCTCCTGGGGGTGTGCAAGGGTGTGAGCGTGCACACGTGGGCACGGGCGTGTGCGCGCGGGGGTGCCCGGCTGGATGTGTGCACAACAGTGTGTTCCGGCCCGCGTGCCCCTGCGTAAGTGTGCGCGCGCGAGCACACGTGCCTGTGTGTGCGCTCGCGTGCGCTCCCGAGCGGGCCCCGGGTGGGAGTCCGAGATCCCGCCCCTCCC
>NW_016821756.1:0-635 GCF_001698545.2 Rhinopithecus bieti | reverse complement strand
CACCCTCTCGACACCCTCATCCTCTCCACACCCTACCCTCTCCACACCGTCACCCTCTCCACACTGCCACCCTCTCCACACCATCACCCTCTCCACACCCTACCCTCTCCACACCATCACCCTCTCCACACCATCACCCTCTCCACACCATCACCCTCTCCACACCAACACCCTCTCCACACCAACACCCTCTCCACACCGTCACCCTCTCCACACCGTCACCCTCTCCACACCACCACCCTCTCCACACCGTCACCCTCCCCTCACCGTCACACTCTCCTCACCCTCACACTCTCCACACCATCACCCTCTCCACACCGTCACCCTGTCCTCACAATCACACTCTCCTCACCCTCACACTCTCCACACCACCACCTTCTCCACACCACCACCCTCTCCACACCATCACCCTCTCCACACCATCACCCTCTCCACACCATCACCCTCTCCACACCCTCACCCTCTCCACACCGTCACCCTCTCCTCACCCTCACACTCTCCACACCACCACCTTCTCCACACCACCACCCTCTCCACACCATCACCCTCTCCACACCATCACCCTCTCCACACCCTATCCTCTCCACACCCTACCCTCTCCACACCGTCACCCTCTCCACACTGCCACCCTCTCC
>NW_016821755.1:0-1470 GCF_001698545.2 Rhinopithecus bieti | reverse complement strand
CCAAGAAAACATTATTTTAAAAATAGTTGGTTTTATCTGATTTTTAAGGTAATAAATATGGCTCTGTCAATGTGTTTAACACGCTAACCTCCTTGTGGTAATGTTCATTATCCTTTCAGCCAGAAAACAGGGTAAAATAATCCTGTCTCAAACTGAATTTGTACATAGAGATGTTTTATTGTTTGGGGATAAAATACGAAAATTCTGAACTGGCAATTAAACTCCTCCTGAAGGTCTAGGCTACATGTAAGGAAAAGCTTGCCAATTTTTTACTGACTGAACAGCTATATTTAACTTTGCTCCATGATTTTGCTGGGCACAAAGTCAGGGTTATTGATCCTTGGGAGAAGGTACCCAGTTTTATAACATCTAAATTGCATGGTTTCTTCTTTCTGAGTCACAGTCACCAAACTAGAATGTAAAATGGGGGTTGAACCAGTAACACACACACACACACACACACATAAAAGTACACACTACTGTCCCTTCTATAAAAATTAAGTGCAAGGCCAAGCACGAATGCCAGGAATGGCAAGTCTGTTTCCTCTGTGCTGAGCGCCCCATTGTTGTGTGTCTACCTGCTGCTTTCTGAAATCAGTGCCAATGCTGTACAAAGTACACTGGTATAAAAATGGTTTTTATTTACAACAGTGTTGCCTTTTCTGTTAGAATGACGTAGTGGACTCCTGCTAAAGCAGAAGCAAATCTGTGAATGCAGACCTTATCAGAAGCCAGGATCCGGAAGGAGGCGATGACCTGCTCGGCGGTATCCGTGTCGGCCGTCTCTCTAGTCATGAAGTCGATGAAGGATTGGAAGGTGACGGTACCTTGCCCGTTGGGATCTACCAGGGTCATAATGCGGGCAAATTCGGCTTCACCCTGGGGCAAAGTACAAAGAAACATGTACTCGAACAGTACACAGCTCTCAACAGAGCCGTTCTCATTCTTTCCCTAGTGACACGCCAATTCCTTTATGTCTGAAAACTGAAGTTTGACCTGTGTTTCCCTTCGGTCTTTGGACGAGACTCCCTTTCAGGGTGACTTAGGTTTACTGCTATCAAATAATTTTAAAAGTTGCTGGAGCTTCAAACTAGAAGCTTGTAAATGTCAGAATTCTTTCCTCTCTGGGACCCACTGCTGGCCTTCATGGGTCACGGAACGTAATTATGGAAGAGTAGGTCAAAGAGAGAGCTGAACCCTTTTCTCAGATTAGAACTAGGAAAGCAATGCTGCCAAATCGAAGGCAGCTCAGAACATGGCTGTCACGACTGTAGTTTACAGTCCCGAAGAGAATCGAGGCAGGCCAGGTTAAAAATACTCATTAATGGGTAACAGAGAAGTACTGGATATTCTAGGACTATCCCAGCCCACAGTGAAATGTAAGTTTATCTTGGCTGATTTATGACTAAACCTTTTTTACCTTTCAACATATTAGAGGAAAGGGCACTTGAAAAATCATCAGGTGGCCGG
>NW_016821754.1:5474-9573 GCF_001698545.2 Rhinopithecus bieti | reverse complement strand
TGGAGCTGTTCCTATTCGGCCATCTTGCTCCGCCCCCCCCTTACTGGTATATTAATATCAAAGGCGTAAGTATCAGAAATTGTAATGGTACAGACTAAATGGTAGATTTTCTTAATTTCATATTATTATATTATTTCGTGTTAATTTCCAGCTTGGAACTTGGCTGTGCAATGTGACAAAGATCCAGTGACAATGAGAGAGTTTTTCCTACTTTCTTATAAGGTAAGTTTCTTTTAATAAGTGTCTCATGTATGGACCACAACAAGCTATAACCACTATGGCTATAGTAAAGGGCTAAATATAGACTAGGATTGTCTCTTGATCTAGGAACTTTTAATATATATGTAAGTGGGAATGACCTAAGAAGAATTTGTTCCTTATAGGGTATAGCGTAAGAACGCGGGGCATATCTCTCTATACCAAAATATCAGAAACATTCATCAGGGAGGCTAAAGTTCTACCATTTAAGACTTATTTCTTTGACTTTGAAGGAATCTCAGCCTCCCAAAGTCCTATATTAAAATGTCAATATCTTTAGGAGGGGAATACTCTAAGTAGTTGTTAATTACCAACACATTATGAAGAGTTATGGAAATAAGTCTACAAGAACATAGAATAAGTATCTGGGGACAGCAGGGGCTGAAGAAAGAGATAAGAAACTTAGGCCTCCTTTATAACTTTCCTATAGCAGGTCCTGAGTGTAGTGATTTGTGAGTTTGTTATTTAATTATAAGCATTTTTAAATAGTCGTTGGCCTCCAAGGTAGAGGTTAAATGCCAGAAAGAGGACCAAGTATTGACAGGAGGATAAAAGGAGAAGGGCTAAAGAATATCCTTCATACACATTCAGGAATACACGGTATGATATGTTGAGATCAATTAAATGTTAAGAATTTTAGAGCTAGAAAGAACTATAAAGACAATCTAGCACAACTCCTTCATCTCACATAAGAGTAATCAAAGACCTAAAGAGATTGGGTGTCTTAAAATGCTATTAATTTAATAACAATGATAATTATGATCACTGAATATTTGGGGAGATTAAGAAATAGTCTTTGCAAGTTTAGGCATAACTGCCATTTTAATTAAGTGAAATAAATTGGTTTTAGTTTTGGCATTTGTGATGGGACTTGTAGGATTGGCGTGTAAGAATCCAAATGGCCTAGAGTTTTATTGTAGTAGCTGGGAGTTTTTCCTAAAACTAGATAATGTTAATGGTGAGGTCATGCCTAATGCCTGTCAAGATTTGCCAATGCCTCTTTCAACCATGACAATATACATACTAATTTTGGCTCTATTCAATACAAAGGGGGAAATCTATTTGCCAGGGGAAAAATCACTTAGAAATTACAACATAAACCAAGAAGTAAATCACTAGATAGAAATACAAGGGCAAATGATACTACTTGTCACTGGAAAAGATAGGAATACTATGAAGAAATGAAGCTTTTTATCTCTAGGAAGGTACTAAAAACAATGGAAAATAATATAAAATTGAAAGCATAAATCAGTATTATAATTTATATCATTTCTATGGTGACATGTGCTTTTCCAGCTGAATTTTCTCATTCAAACAGGAAGTTGCTGATTTTCATTCCGATTGTTTGTGTTCACCTGGCAGAATTCTCACTATTCATTGATGTTCTGGTTACTTCTTATCAGATGTCCCAGTTTTGTCCTTCTGATCAAGTAATTCTGATTGCACGGAAAACATGTTTATTGATGGCAGCTGCAGTTGATATAGAGCAAGGCAGACAAGCTTCAACAGCTTTTGAACAGGTAATGTGCAACCTTCAAAGAAAAGACAAGAGTTCAGTGTGCTATTTGGTATGTTTGCCTTCCCCGATGCAGTTCTTTTTGATTCTCTTTAGAGAATCCTTTTCTCCACTCCAGCATCATCTTGATTTCAAAAGTTTGTAATGGCTAATTCCTTCCTAAGCAAAGGTTACTTTTGGCATAGCCTCTTCTTTTAAGAAGATTAGATATCTCTTCTTTTAAAATTCCCCTTCCTATGGACCACTCTTTCCAAAAATGTTTTTAAATATCTTTTATCTTTATTGTCTGCCTGTGATTATATACGGGTTTGGACTCCACTTTTGTTTCTTATCACATGTTCTAAGGAAGAACTCATCTATTTCCATAGCTTTGATAGCCATCTGAAATTATTACTTATCTTGTTTTTCTTCTCTCAATTGCATTTGCTTTCTTTTTCCCACATTCTTAAATATCTCATTACCTTAATTTCTACAAGACAGAATTCCTTACCTTTGCCTGAATTCCCCTATCAGATTCTTAAATGTTACCCCTTTTAGGAGCTATCAATATCACCATCTCCCACACACCAGATTATTGGTTTGCTTTTAGCTGTTTACCTTTCTTCTTTCAATCTAAGAAAATTGTCTCTAAATCAGATCAATAGCATTTTTGTATGATTTTTAAGATCTAGATCGCTCTGCTTGGTTTCTCTTACCTGGACAAAGAAAACTTCCTAATTTCCCATACTTGTCACCTTCTCTCCTCTCCAAGAGATATAAACCCCTTGCTGTTTATTCTCTTCCTCCTGCTAATCTCTTATTTCATATTGTTCTTTGGATCTGGAACAAACTCTCACCAGATCTATGCCAACTATTTTGCTTCTTTTCCCTTCCATTATTGAGTGCAGATCAAAAAACATTGGCACACCAGATACTTTTCTAGGTACTGGGGATACAGAGATAAAGAAGCCAAAGTCCTTGCCTCTAAGGAATAGAGGAGGCCCTCTTTTGAGAAGTGTTTTATTTTAAAAGAAGATGGGAAAAGACTCTACCCGCCCCAAAGCAAAATAAACAAACAAAATTCTACTTAACAGACAAAGGTAAATGTAATTTAATTCTCAATAGGGACTTTTGCTTTACTAAAAAATAGTAATAACATCTTATTTTTATATAGTGCTTTTCAATTTCTAAAAGTTTTTCCTTTTTGGTTGGTAATCCTGAGTTTAATTTTTTATCTTAGTGAAAAGAGATCAAATTGATGTGAGGGAAATTTCACAAACTCTTAAGTACAATCATTTTGTTTGTTTCTAACTACCATTCTTTTTTATTCTGTGTTCTTTCTCATGTACACCTCTGTGTTTCCTCAGAACTTTCTAATCTAGTAACCTTTCTATAATCTTTCTTCCTTTTGAAAGGATGTCTATTTAGATAATTGAAGATGCACTTCTGCCTTTTATCATCTAAGTGTGGTCCCTATGAATCAGACCGTGGTACTCTGTCTCTCTAAAGAATACTTGTTGATTTCTGTTGTATACATCTGCTCCCTGTTCTCTAAACCTTCATAAATGGGAATATTTCCAAATAAGTAACTGATGAAGGAATATAAATGGACTGCATAGTTTTATCAACATTGCCTCTACCCTTCTGAGTATGAGTTAGGGGAAAGTGAGGGATAGGTAAAAACATATAGTAATTGTAATTTGTCAAGAAACCACATCTTTTCCTAGAGCAGGAGTGGGTAAACTACTGCCAACTGGCCAAATCAGGCCCCTGGGGGATGTAGTTGAAAATAAAGAAAAATATGTAAAAGAGAGTGTATATGGCTAGGAAAGCCTAAAATATTTACAGTCTGGCCTTTTATACAAAAAGTGTCCTGATCCCTATCCTTGATTGTATTTTAACAGACTTATTGAGGCATAATTCACATACCTTACAGTTCACCCACTTAGGTATACAATCTATTGGTTTTTAGAATATTCTCAGAATTGTGCGACTATTGATGCAATCTAATTTTAGAACATTTTATCACCCTAAAAAGAAACCCCTTATCCATTTAGCAGTCACTTCTCATTGCCTGCCACCAGTACTAAGCAACTATCTACTTTCTGTCTGTATAGACTCGCCTGTTACAGATATTTCATATAAATGTCATCATCATCATATTTTATACAAATGTCAAATGTTTTTTGTTCTGTACTCTTTTCTGACTGGCTCCTTTTATAAATGCCTAAATAACATTTTCAAGGTTCTTCGTGTTGTAGCATATATCAGTGTTTCATTTCCTTTTATGGCTGAATTATATTCTGTTGTATAAATATATCACTTTTTTTTTTTTTTTTTTTTTTT
>NW_016821754.1:0-3022 GCF_001698545.2 Rhinopithecus bieti | reverse complement strand
GCCAGGATGGTCTCGATCTCCTGACCTCGTGATCCGCCTGCCTCGGCCTCCCAAAGTGCTGGGATTACAGGCGTGAGCCACCGCGCCCAGCCAAATATATCACATTTTGAAAATCCATTCATCCATTGATGGACTTTTGGGTTGTTTCTAATTTTCAGCTCTTGTGAATAATGCCATGATGAACATTTATGTACAAATTTTTGCCTGGAAATATGTTTTCATTTCTTTCAATATGAAATACACTAGGAGTGGTATTACTGGGTCACACAGTAACTCTGTTTCATCATTTGAGGAATGCTGGAGTTTTTCAAAGCATCTGCACCATTTTACATTCCCACCAGGACTGAATTAGGATTCCAATTTCTCCACCTCCTTGCCACCACTTGTTATTATATCTTTTTAATTATAGCCATCCTAGTGAGTATAAATTGATACCTCATTGTGGTTTTGATGTGCATTTCTGTGGTGACTAATGATGTTGAGAATCATTTCATGTGTTTATTGGCCATTTGTATATCTTGTTTGGAAAATATCTATTGAAATCTCTTTGCATTTATTTATTTATTTAGAGATGGAGTCTTGTTCTGTCACCCAGGCTGGAGTGCAGTGGCACAATCTCAGCTCACTGCAACCTCTGCCTCCCAGGTTCAAGTGATTGTCCTGCCTCAGCCTCCCGAGTAGCTGGGACTACAGCCACATGCCACTGTGCCCAGCTAATTTTTGTATTTTTGTAGAGACAGGGTTTTGCCATGTTGGCCAGGTTGGTCTCAAACTCCTTACCTCAAGTGATCCACCCACCTCGGCCTCCCAAAGTGCTTCATGCTCATTTTAAATTAGCCTATTTGTCTTTTTACCACTGAGTTGTAATAATTCCTTATATATTCTTTATACTATACTCTTATCAAATACATGATTTGCAATTATTTTCTCCTATTCTGTGGTTTGTCTTTTCCATTTCTTGCTAGTGCCCTTTGAAATACATTTTTTATTTTTATGATATCCATTTTATTTATTTTGTTATAATATCTGAGACCATTTTGTAATCCAAAGTCATGAAGGTTTACCTCGATGTTTTCTTCTAAGATTTTTTATATTTTCAGCTCTTACATGTAGGTCTATGATCCATTTTGAGTTAATTTTTGTGTATGGTATGAGATAGGGGTCCAACTTTATTGTTTTGCATGTGAATATCCGTTTGTCCTAGTACTATTTGTTGAGGACAATTTTTTTCCCATTGAATTATCTTCATACCATTGTTGAAAATCACTTGACCATCAATGAGAAGGTTTATTCTCAATTCTATTCCATTGACATCTATGTCTATCCTTGGGGCAATACCACATTGCCTTGATAATTATAGCTTTATGTAGTCAGTTTTGAAATAGGAAGGTGTTAGTCCTCCCTCTTTGTTCTTCTTTTTAAAGATTGTTCTGGCTATTCTAGGTCCCTGGAATGTCCATTAGGACCAACTTGTTGATTTCTGCAAAAAAGTAAGCTGTGATTTTGATAGGGGTTGCATTGAAACTGTAGATCAGTTTAGGGAGAATATTAAAGCCTCTGATTCATGAACATGGAATATCTTTCCATTTATTTAGGTTTTTCACTTCTTTCAACAATGTTTTGTGGTTTTCAGATTATAAATTTTCACTACTTTTGTAGTCTATTCAGATTTTGTGTTTCCTCTTGAGTCAGTTTTAGTATTTTATCTTTCTAGAAATTTATCCATTACATCTAAGTTATTGAATTTGTTGGTTTACAGTTGTTCATAGTATTCCCTTATAGTCCTCTTTATTTTTGTAAGGTCAGTAGTGATACCTCCTCTTTTATTCCTAATTTTAGTTATTTGTGTCTTCTCTCTTTTTGTTCTTGGTCAGTATAGACAAAAGTGTATCAATTTTGCTCTTTTTGAGAACCAACTTTTGGTTTCATTTTTTCTATTGCATTTCTAGTCTCTATTTCATTAATTCCCACTGAAATCTTCCTTCTGCTTACTTCCAGTTCAATTTGCTTTTGTTTTTACAGCTTCTTAAGGTAAAACTTGGAGTTACTGATTTGAGATATTTTTTATTTTAATATCAACTTTTGCAGCTATAAATTTCCCTTTAGGGACTGCATTAACTGCATCCCATAAATTTTGGTATGTTGTATTTTTTTCATTCATCTCAAAATATTTTCTAATTTTCATTGTGTTTTCTTATTTAACCCATTTATTATTTAGGAATCTGTTGTTTAATTTTCACGTATTTGTGAATTTCCCAAATTGTCTTCTCTTGCTGGTTTTTAATTTTATTCCACTGTGGTCAGAGTACATACTTTGTGACTTCAATTATTTTAAATTTATTTGAAGTTTGTGTTATGGCCTCGCATGTGAGCTATACTAGAGAAAGTGCCATGCATGCGTGCTTGAGAAGAATGTACGTTATACTTGGGTTAGTGAAATGTTTTATGGCTAGTAGGTCTCGTAGATTAATAGTGTTGTTCAAGTGTTCTATATCCTTGATGGTTTTCTGCCTACTTATTCTATTCATTACTTGAAGTGGGATATTGAAGTCTCCAGCTAATAAAAGTTGAATTGTTTATTTCTTTCTTCAATTCTACCCAGTTTTGCTTTATATTTTTGGGGCTCTGTTGTTAGGTTATATATATTTATAATTGCTATATATTTCCAATGGATTGGCCCTTTTAACATTATAAAATTTTCTTCTTTGTCCCTAGTAATTTTGTTTGTTTGTTTTAGAGTCTATTTTGTCTGATATTAGTAGTGTTACCCTAACATTCTTATGGTCAATGTTTCCATAACATAACTTTTCTATCCTTTCACGATCAACCTATTTATTTGTCTTTGAACCTAATATGTGTTTCTTGTAGACAGAACATAGTTGGATCATCTTTGTTTCAATATGATAATCTTTGCCTTTTATTGGGTTGTTTAATGCAGTCACATTTAATGTTAGTGTTTTTATGGTTGTGTAGCAGGACGAACCGCAGACAAAACTCCTCAGACACTGAGTTAAAGAAGGAA
>NW_016821753.1:0-1086 GCF_001698545.2 Rhinopithecus bieti | reverse complement strand
TGTGGGCCTTGACTTTCTCACAGAGGATTGTGTTAAATGCTGAAATGATTGTAAAATGCCTGGCATATTGTTGGTGTTCACCATGCTAAAACATTTTATCTTTTTTTTTTTTTTCTGTAGGCAGTAAGGTATTTCTTTGTGTGTGTGGTGGTGTTGTGTTTTGTTGTTTGTTTGTTTGTTTCTTTTTAGAGACAGGGTCTCACTGTGTTGCCAGGCTGGAGTACGGTGGTGCAATCATAGCTCACTGCAGACTTGAACTCCTGGGCTCAAGTGATCCTCCCACCTCAGCCTCCCAAGTAACCAGGGTTGCAGGTCCATACAACAGCACTGGGCTAATTTGTTTTTTTTTTTTTAGAGATGGAGTCTCACTATATTGCCCAGGCTGGTCTTTAACTCCTGGGCTCAATCAATCCTCCCATGTCAACCTCACAAAGTGCAGGGATTACAGGCATAAGCAACCTCACCCAGCCAGGTTTTTTGTAAGTTTACAGATTGCATATTGGTATAATGATCTGCTGTGGTGTTGATATGTAAATCATAATAGATCCTTCTTGGCCTTGGAAATATTAATAAACACAGTTAAAAACTAGGGGTCGCACTCGTGGGACACTGTAAAGGGGTATTTGGCTTGGGTTCTTTCACCCCTTCTTTGCCACCTCAGTGCCCAGGGCTTTTAGAGATCCCACTCTGGATCTTCAGTTAGAATTGCCAGATTTAGCAATTAAAAATGCAACATGTCCAGTTACACTTAAATTTCAAATAAACAACAAATAATTTAGCGTGAGTATGCCCCATGCAGTATTTAGGACATACTTATACTAAAAAGTCATTTATCTGACATTCAGATTTAACTAGGCATCCTGTATTGAGGGGCAGGTCAGGAATCAGCCGGAACAAACCCGTTCCCCATATTTGGGGAAGGAGGCTCACCTGCCTGCTAGCCTTGTCTCTCAGGTGATAAAGGCTCCACGCAACAGACTTTGAGCAGGGCCTTCCAATCACTTCCTCAGCAGAGACATCAAATCTGATGGGTCCCACTGTGCATGTTTTGGAGTGGGAGTGGGGGTGGGAATGGGGGTGGGAGTG
>NW_016821752.1:0-1647 GCF_001698545.2 Rhinopithecus bieti | reverse complement strand
ATCCACTCCTTATCCTCGGCCTTGCCTCCGCGAGCTCGGCGGCCTCGGCCCCGACCGCATCCACCGCCCGACCCCGGCCCCGGATGCCACTGCCGAAACCTCTGCGGAAGCCACCGCGGTTCCCCGTTCCAGGGCCACCAGGGCCTCCGGGCCCCCCCGCTGCACCGGCGTCATCCGCCATTTGGTGTTTTCTCGGAGAAGAGCTTTTTCAAGTCTTTATTAAAGGATCATCTCTTACAAAAATCAGCCAGGCGTGGTGGCAGACACCTGTAATCCCAGCTACCCGGGAGGCTGAGACAGAGAATCCCTTGAACCCAGGAGGTAGAGGTTGTGGTGAGCTGAGATCATGCCACAGCACCCCAGCCTGGGTGACAGAATGAGATTCCATCTCAAAAAAACAAACAAAACAAAAACCCAAAAAAAGGAAACAAAATAAAAGATCATCTCTTATCAAATTTTTCAACCTACTGGTAATCTCACTCACTCTTTCTTACCCTCTACCAGATATTCCAAGGGTGTATATGTAAGGTATGCAAATTTTCAGTTTTAGCAGCTAACATTATTTCACAAAGTGCTTGTGCTAGTTTTTCTTTCCCATCAACCTGTTAGCTATTGTAGATTAGCCTTCAGATAATTCTCAATAAGAGTTCGTACAGATTAAAGTGTATCGCCCAACTCTTCAATCTTTCAAAATAGAAAAGTCTTAAGTAAAAGACTAAATAAAAGGTAATTTGAGTCATTTTTCAAACTTTTTTTGTCTTTAATAACATTTCTCTTCTCCCTACCACTCCATTAGTTCATCTGCTTATCCTTTACCTGAACTGTTGTTGTAACCCCCCTTCCAGTTTCCTTTTCTCCAGCTTCAGCTCTTCTATAAATTACAAAAGCTGTCTCTCTAAAACATAGAAATTTCATTGACTGCCTTTTAAATACCAAATCATATCAAAACTCCTTAGCATCCTTTTTATTATTGCCCAAACTGAATTTCTAGCTTCATCTCTCACCATTATCTCCCCATCCTCATCCCCCACACTTACATGCTGTATTCTGCCTACTGTGAATTATCCTATTCCTGCACCTATGACACTTTCAAAATTCTGTGCCATTCTGCATGTTGCTCTATCTTCCTAAATTGCTGTATTTTTCTGAACTTCCTACTCCTCTACTTTTGAAGTATTTCTGTTTCTCTTTCAGGTCTTAAGACTGAGTGCTTTTTGGCTAACTTTCTGTTAATTTGCTTAGTAAATGAGTTTTCAGTAGATGTCTTAAACAGGCTTCAATATTTAATTATATGTATATATCTATATAGATACAGATGTATAGAGGTATATTTTTTAATGCAGATTAAGATTCATAAATAGATCTTTCATTAAAACCTGAAACTTTTTTCAGTTATCAAAGTAATATATTTTAGGTTATTTCTTAGTCATGGAAATACATTAGATCATTTTCAAGTTCCACTAGGGGGAGAACTCAACTTAGTCTAAGATTTTTGTACTTCAGATCTCTTCAGATTAACTCTTCCAATTACTGGTACTGTCTTGTGAGTAAAATTTTTTTGCACAAACCGAATTCTCTCAAACTCTTCTTTTAATAAATTATATTATTATTTAATCTGTTATTCATATAAAGCCTGCTTTTAATGTA
>NW_016821751.1:6380-8170 GCF_001698545.2 Rhinopithecus bieti | reverse complement strand
AGAAGATCCAAGTTCCACACTTAACCAATGGTCTGTAATGTCTACACACTACAGAAAGCTGCCTTGAACCTACACTCCTTTTAAGTGTTTACCAATCTGTTCTCTATAGAAATGAGAAACAGCGGGAAAGCACTTGTTCGGACATGAATTATCTTTACAACAATGCATTACACAATTGGATCTCATTTGCTTTGCAGTGTTAACATTTTTTTTTTTTTTTGAGACGGAGTCTCGCTCTGTCGCCCAAGCTGGAGTGCAGTGGCCGGATCTCAGCTCACTGCAAGCTCCGCCTCCCGGGTTCACGCCATTCTCCTGCCTCAGCCTCCCGAGTAGCTGGGACTACAGGCGCCCACTACCACGCACGGCTAGTTTTTTGTACTTTTTAGTAGAGACGGGGTTTCACCGTGTTAGCCAGGATGGTCTCGATCTCCTGACCTTGTGATCCGCCTGCCTCGGCCTCCCAAAGTGCTGGGATTACAGGCTTGAGCCACCGCGCCCGGCCAACATTTTTCTATGTTACTATTGCAGTCGCAGAAGGATATAAAATTTAGGATGTAAACACTCTACGGCACAAAAATTGTGAGCTCTGCTTGACCCCAGGAGTTCAAGACCAGCCTGGGCAATATGGCGAAACCCTGTCTGTACAAAAAATACAAAAATTAGCCGGGCATGGGGGTACATGCCTGCAGTCGGGAGGCTGAGGTGGGAGGATCACTTGACCCCGGGAGGCGGAGGCTGTGGTGGGCCAAGATCGCGCCACTGCACTCCAGCCTGGGAGTGCAATATCCATTATATTTAGTAATGTCTTTGAGACCCTGTCTCAAAAAAAATAAAAACTGTAATCTCAAAATGAAAATATTAAATTTTTGGCTTAAAGATCCAAGTCTCGTTTTAATAACCAAACTAAAATGTCTAGCATAGATCTGGCATAAACTGATCCTCTTTTAACACAACTTCGCCACAAAAGTGCACCTGAATCAACTGACGGAAGTTCCCAGCATGCCGTAATTCATAAAAGAGAAGTCAAACAGTCTGGGAAAGTCATTTTGGACCGAAAAAGTGTTCCCACAAATAAACCCACTTCATTCTAGTATAGTCAAAGGGACCTCTATTTAAAGTTAATGCCCACGCAAGGGGCCGTGGACGGTGCTGTCTTACACTTTATTCCCTTAGACAAACTAATGCTGGGATTTTAAACCTTCCTGGCTTTTAGGTGCACTGAAGGCGGTCATGAACACAAGTAACAAGGCTTCAAAACATCATCTGTGAATACGACGCGTTGGGAAGTAGGCAGGACAAGCCACTGGGTGACCAAGGCTGCAAAATGCTGTCTGAATTTGTTAAGTCCCTGACTTGCAGGAGTTAAGTCTCACTCCTTATACCGCGATGACGTAATCTTCCACACTGCATTTCTCTTGGACTTAAAGGGGAGGAAAAACAAACGAACAAAGAAAATTTCCCCCCGATAAGAGGAATTAACCAAGCAGCAGAACGACGGTTTCGGGAGGTGGTTAGGTAACTTCCCAAAAGGGAAGCTTCAGCTGAATCGGCAGGGAGCGGGCTGGAGAAGCGGACGGAAATGCTAGGAACTCGACCTCAGCCAGGAAGAGCAGCCTGGAGCCCGGGGCTCGGGGCCACACGCGCCGGGAGGACGCGGCCGGCACGGAGGGGAGCGCGGACAGGCACCGCCGCGGGCAGCCCACGAGCTGCCCTCCCGCCGCCGCCCTGCCGCGGCCGCAACGCCGCTCCCCTCCCCCCGCGCCGCAAAATGTCCGCGACGGCGCCCGGCG
>NW_016821751.1:0-3609 GCF_001698545.2 Rhinopithecus bieti | reverse complement strand
TACTAAAAAATACAAAAAACTAGCCAGGCGAGGTGGCGGGTGCCTGTAGTCCCAGCTACTCAGGAGGCTGAGGCAGGAGAATAGCGTAAACCCGGGAGGCGGAGCTTGCAGTGAGCTGGGATCCGGCCACTGCACTCCAGCCTGGGCGACAGAGTGAGACTCCGTCTCAAAAAAAAAAAGAAGATAAGCTTCAGCTGTAGTCCTACCTCTAACGTGGCTCACACCTATAATCCCAGCACTTTGGGGGGCCGAGGCAGGTGGATCACTTGAGCCCACGAGTTCAAGACCAGTCTGGGCAACATAGCAAGACCCGCCCCCACCCATCTCTACAAAAAATACAAAAATAAAACAAAAAAACTACATTGTGAACATCTTTCCATGTCAAATAAAGCATTATTTGTAAAGGCTACATTTTACTCTCCGGGCATTACAATATTTACCCAGACTCCTACTGTTGGAATTTGGGTTGTTTGGGGCTATTGTAAATTTATCACTATTGTAAAAATGCATAAGCTTCGTTTTTTAAACTTGAGGGGAAAATGGTTGTTTCTTCCCTTCATAAGTCCAGCTGGCAGTGCCCTTTCCTTCATCCTGTCTCACAATCCCATGAGTGTCCCCAGACAATGTCTGCCCTTTCCAGTAGCAGCAATATCTTGATGGGGTGTCACCCAACTGTTCAGCTTTTCCTGCCTTTATTCTGAGGACAAGGACTTACTTAGCACTGTGTCTTTTATGTTGTCAGGTTTTTTGTCAGAAGAACCCTCCCAGACCTTCTCACAGCCCCAAACAGCAGTGACAATGGTGTTACTATTACTTGACCCCAATCTACCATGTCCCTCACTGCCGGCCCAGCCCCCAGCCTCCTAGTGCCTCCCTGAAACTGCCTCACTGCTATAGCTGCCTCATGTTAGCAGGAAGGACAGCTTGTGGGGCTCCAGCTCCTTCCTGGTGGCTACCATTCCGGTGTCCATTCTTCCTTCTGGTAACAACACTTCCATTTCTCCTAGAGCAGCCCCTGCCCCAACTCTCAATCCATGTGACTCTAGAGATGACACTATCTCTAGTTGTGGGAACAGACACGTGACCCGGGCTTGGCCAATCACAGCATTATAGAGAGCCCTGTTGCCACGCCATTTCAGCAATAGGCATGTCACCCAATGAGATTTAATTCTGGAACTTTGGTCAGAACTATTCAGTTCAGTGAATCTATTTGCTGAGGGTAGGATGTAATCGTGGCACTGCTGGCAGCCAGCTTCCCACTGCAAGCAGAGATGCTGCCTGAGAATGAGACCAAGACCGAGTGGGAAACAACTGAGAGATGAAGACATGAAACCAAGTCTCAGTGGCATTGCGTGAGCCATCAGATCCAGTCTTGCCTCAATCTTCAGTAACATTGGCAATAAATTGCCTCTACTGCCTGAACCAGGTTGAGTAGGTTTCTGTCACTTATGACTCCCAAACTCTTGATGAATCACTGCCACCCCTGCCCTGCTTGTCTGCCCATGAGGTACTTGTCCTTACCCTCTAGGTAATAACTCCCAAATCTATACCTCTTCCAACCCCTATTCCCACTCCCATTTTCTTTTTCTTTTTTCTTTTTTTAAGATGGAGTCTCGCTCTGTCGCCCAGGCTGGAGTGCAATGGTGCGATCTCGGCTCACTTCAACCTCCGCCTCCCAGGTTTGAGTGATTCTCCTGCCTCAGTCTCCCAAGTAGCTGGGATTACAGGCACCTGCCACCATGCCCAGCTAATTTCTGTATTTTTAGTAGAGATGGGGTTTCACCATGGTGGCCAGGCTGGTCTCAAACTCCTGACCTCAGGTGATCCACCCGCCTCAGCCTCCCAAAGTGCTGAGATTACAGGCATGAGCCACTGCACCTGGCATCCCACCTCCATTTTCAAAGTTCCAGCCACTCAGCACCATCAAAATAATCTACCAGCTCCCACCTACTCCAGGGTCTAAGCACCCATGTCTGCTCTTGGCCCCTACAGCCTTGTATATCCAGGAGTTCCCAACCTTTTCTGCATCACAGATCCTATACCCACAAAATTCATATCTAATTTCTAGAGGCTCCCTTCAAGCTATCTGCTTTAGGCCAGGCATGGTGGCTCATGCCTATAATCCCAACACTTTGGGAGGCTGAAGCGGGAGGATCACTTGAGCTGAGGAGTTTGAGACCAGCCTGGGCAACATATTGAGACTTCGTCTCTACAAGAAATATAAAAATTAATGGTGTGGTGGCAAGCACCTGTAGTCCCAGCTACTTGGGGAGGCTGAAATGGGAGGGTCGCTTGAGCGTGTGACGTTGAGGCTGCAGTGAGCCATGATCATGCCACTGCACTACACTGCACTCCAGCCTGGGTGACAAAGCAAGACCCTGTCTCAAAAAAAAAATAAAAAGAATCTCGGCTGGACGTGGTGGCTCATGCCTGTAATCCCAGCACTTTGGGAGGCCAAGGCGGGAGGATCACACAAGGTCAGGAGATCAAGATCATTGTGGCCAACATAGTGAAACCCCCTCTCTACTAAAATACAGAAAATTAGCCAGGTGTAGTGGCATGTGCCTTTAGTCCTAGCTACTCAGGAGGCTGAGGCAGGGGAATCGCTTGAACCTGGAAGGTGGAGGTTTCAGTGAGCAGAGATGGCGCCATTGCACTCCAGCCTGGCCACAGAGCAAGACTCCATCTCAAAAAAAAAGAATCTCTGCTTTAATTCATTTGACAAAGCACAGCATTTATCTTCCCAGATCATGGCTCTGATTAGGTCACTGCCTTACTCAGAAACCTTCAGTGTTTTCTCCTTTGTCTTCAGAATAAAATTTAAGACCTTGGCCGGGTGCAGTGACTCACACCTGTAATCCCAGCACTTTGGGAGGCCGAGGTGGGTGGATCACAAGGTCAGGAGTTTGAGACCAGGCTGACCACCATGGTGAAACCCCATCTCTACTAAAAATACAAAAATTAGCTGGGCATGGTGGTGCACACCTGTAATCCCAGCTACTCAGGAGGCTGAGGCAGGAGAATCGCTTGAATTTTGGAGGCGGAGGCTGCAGTGCCTGGGTGACAGAGAGAGATTCCATCTCAAAAAAAAAAAAAAAAATTTAAGACCTTTACCCAGACATTCTGTGTCCTCTATGATCTTTGCCTTTCCAAAGTGATTTCCCTTTCTTTTTGTATTAGTCAGAGTTCTCCAGAGAAACAGAACCAATGGAATGGTAATATATATAATTTATATATTACATATAAAACCCATTCTGGTTGCACGCAGTGTCTCACACCTGTAATCCCAGCACTTTGGGAGGACGAGGTGGGTGGATCACTTGAGGTCAGGAGTTTGAGACCAGCCTGGCCAACATGGTGAAACCTCATATCTACTAAAATACAAAATTAGCTGGGTGTTGTGATGCATGCTTGTAATCTCAGCTACTTGGGAGGCTGAGGCAGGAGAATCATTTGAACCCAGGAGGTGGAGGTTGCAGTGAGCCGAGATTGAACCACTGCACTCCAGCCTGGGAGGCAGAGGGAGACTCCATCTCAAAATAACAATAAAATAAAACCATTCTCTATATATTATAGAGAGTGGTTATATATACATATAGAATGATTTAT
>NW_016821750.1:0-6709 GCF_001698545.2 Rhinopithecus bieti | reverse complement strand
TCACACACACTGACACTTTCTAAACTAATTCTTTCTAATATCTGTAATATACAAAGAAAAATATTGAAATGCCCTCGAAAATGGAAACAACATGTGAAAGTAATAGCTTAGTCATAGTTACAATTAACAGGTCCAGTAATGCACAGGAAGCAGAATTGAGAGGTGTTAGTGCACAAATTCAGCAAAGAGTACAACCTTTTGGCATCAAACACCTTTAAAAATATTTTTTAGAGAAAGGAAGAAAGTGTGCCTAGGAGAGTAAGCACAGCTATGGGTTTGAGTAGGGGGACAGAAAGAGGAAAGTACTGAGTAGTATTCAAACAACAGTCTTTTGAGGCAGTCAGATCTGAATTTTTCTCACTAGCTCCATCACCTTTGTAAGAAATACAACCTTCTTTAAATTCAGATTCCTCAACTGTCATGTGGCAATAATACATTTTTAGAATTAAAAAATTTTGTAGAATTAAATATGCTATATATAAGGTTGTGAGTCTAGTTACTGACATGTTTGTGTTCAATAAGGAACAATTATGATAATGTCAATATTCCTTTGTGAATTTGTAATTATGATGATAGCTTTATATTTACAAATCTTTGTAAATATATCTGTGTAAATATAGAAAAAAGAATATACTTTCTGAAACTTACTACCTCAAGAAAACTTCAATTAGTTTTAATAACCATCCTTAACCATCATTCCATATATCTCTTTGTGCATATACATCACATATTACACACCTATAAGTGAGACCACATAATACATAATTTCTTTTGTATCAAGGACACTATTAAAAACAATTATCTTTCTTTCACTTTTTTTTTGTGCTTTCTCTTTCTTCTTTCTTCCTGCTACTCCCCACAAGAGGGTAACCAATATTAACAGCCCGGTGTTTATAATTTCAAACTATTCTCAATGCTCATGTAATTATGTACATGGGTGTACACATATACTCTAACATATAAGGGATTTATTTTATATATGCAACTCTGCACATTGTCTTTTCATTAACCAACAAATGTAAATCTATCCAAAACAACTGGGATAGCTTCTATTTATTATTTTTATTGGTCACATAATGTTCAGGGTGTCTGTACTATGATTTATTAAAATAGTCATTAGTTCTGTTTTCATTTTATAAATAGTGCTGAAATAAACATCTCTGTACCAAGGGTCATTAAAGACCTTTTAATTTTACTAGCTTTCCTTCAAACTCTAGGTTTGGGTTTATTAATTAAACATTTTTAATCTACACTATTACTTGTATTTTCTGCATTATGATTCTTTAATTTAAAAATTCCATATTGTTCACTAATAGTCACTGTATCATTATGCATTATTTAGATTTATGTGTGCATGGCTGTATATATTATATATCATATATTATATATCATGTATTACATATGTATAGAGTCAAAAATCAGTAAAAAAATTAAGATTTACTCTTATTTCCTCTTCTATTTATCTTTTCTATCTTACATTTTCTGTTTGATTCAATAAGTATTTGGTTAGATGATAATTTTCATAAAATGTGTATGCTATATTCTCTGAATTTTAAAATATTTTGACAGGTGAGCTATTTCTTTGATTTCAGAATTTAAAAATTGTATCTTTTATCTCATTAGCTTACAGATTGCTCCTCTAATTTCAAGTATCTAATGCTTGATTCTTTTCCTTTGTATATACCTTTCCATTTTTCACCCTCTTCCAGGTTTTGTAAGGTTCTTCTCTTTATCTTTGGAGTACAGAGATTTTATCAGAATATGCTTAAGGATCATTTCTCATCAAGCCTAAATAGAATTAAATGAATATATTCAATATTCATTTCAGTTTTTTTTTTTAACCTTAGGGGAATATTCTGTTATTAATTGTTTAGTCTTCCCCTCTTCTCTAATATCCCTGCTCTCTCATTCTGGAACTCTTGACATTTGTATCTTGGATCTTCAGATCCAATATCTAGTGCTGCTATTTTTTTTCTCCTGAAATTACCTTCTGTTTTCTATACCTGTATTTTGAAATATAGTTTATCTTGACTTTTCAGTTTACTAATTCATTTATCCATATTGGTTAAAATTCTTTGCGTGCATTGTTAAGTTTAAAGACCTTTTCTGCGTTTAAAGGACTTGCTTTTTGGTTTCAGATTATATGCTGCAAGATAAATGTCTTTAAAACTATAATCTATGCCTACTTGAGCCTACCTTTCTGTCTTGGTTGTCCTACTTTTTTCTCTCTCCTAGTTCAGGAATTCTTATTGTTTTGTTTTTGTCTTTTCTTTTCTTCTTGGTTTCCATCCTTGTGGGTATAGCGTTGGATGTCTAGGGTCTACTTCAACAGCAACACTGTCTCTAGAATGGTGGAAGGAATGTAGTAGTCGCTGCTATCTGTCTGTCGATAAATACCTAGTCACGACAGTGTCAGTTCCCCATAGAGCATACAAGGAAGTCCTCGCTGCTGCCGTATTTATTCAGTTACAAGACAATGTTCTCTAAATTCAGGAGCAATGCAGAATTCAGATAAACTCATCTGCAATCCTGAGAGCTTTTCAGCATTCATGCAGAGCAAGTAGGTCTGCCAGACACAATCCCAGCAGCAGCATCACCATTTACTTGGACATCCGAATGGACACTGATGGCAAGTTCCCCTAGAGAATTGGTTGGTGTTCTAAGAATAGAAAAAACGAAAAAAAAAAGTTCTCTTCTAAAGCTTTCGTGCAGTTGGGCTTACGATTGCGTCTCAACGCCAGATAGGAAAAGTCCATTGCAAGTTCTGTAGGATAGATCCAACAAACAAGTGGCTGTTTTTCACCCTTGTGGTGTCCACCCTGCCTCTGGAATCTAGCAATCTTCACACATAGGTGCTAGTTTGAAGTTGGCGGATCCAAAGCTGAAAGGGAGGGCGTACCAAGACTGCCTACAGTTCCTCCCTGAAAAGTCCTATAATCCTTTCCACTTTAAGTTGTTCCCACCTTCCTTCTCGATAAGGGCACTTACACGTGAATTGCAAATACGTGATACTTTTCTGATTAAAGGTAATCAGAGCTCCATCAGGGTAGGGGGGCATGAACATTTTATTGAATTCACTGTTTTATCCATAGTGTATACATGATGCAGCACACCAGAGGTGTTCAATAATATTTTGAGTCTACGTTTCTGAATAGGGAAATCAATTATTTTTTCATCAGTTTAAAGAGGACTAAAAATGTGGCATATTCAGACAGAAACCTACAAAAGTATAATCCAGGTTGTGGATCTTAGTCGGTATATTTCATTAAGATTTTCTGACATATCTCCTTTCTCGTTTTCATTTTTCCTGGATAATTCTTTTCAGCTGTAAGAGCCTTATTTCGATGATACAGAATGTTCTATGGAGCTAAATAAACAGTTTGTTAGGGGATTGAACATTTGACAATTGATGACATTTGGAAAAAGGCTCATTCTTTTCAGATAATGCTCTGATGTGAGGGACGAGGTGGATGTGCAAATTTGACAAAAGTTAATAATAGCACACATCACTACACAAGCTGGGATGTATTTGAAACTTCTCCAGAGTGCATATTGCTCTGTATCTTCCACAATCTCAGACTGAAATTTGAACTTTGTTCTGCCTTCAAAGGTCTCTATTCTACTTGGCTGCTGATTCCCAAACCCAAATCTTTACCCATTCAAATCAGTGGACAGTTTCTTTTGACGTCTCAATAAAAAATACCATCTTTGGAAAACGAACAGTGAGGTCCAAATTACTATCTGTTTCAATACCAGTTATTCTGAGGTTTGTATACTCCTACTCCTCCTACCTATCCGCTATGACATATTTGAATAACCTATTATATGGGAGGTACTGTATTATGTATGTGAAATTTTTTAGAATTTAATCCTTAAATAACGCTCTTTGAACAATAATGACTTATCAAATTTTACATACTGGTCATTAGAGTAAACTAAAATTTAAAAGTTGTTAAAGCAGTAAATGAAAGGGCTAGGTTTAAATTCCAAAGGCTATGATAGTCCTAATCATTCTGATTTGCAAAGATTGTTGGAAAAAGTAAAAACATGTCAGGACTGGAAGAGTGAAATTCATACTGGACTAAACAAGAAAAAAAAAGGCTTGCAGTAACCAACCAGGAGATAAACATACAAAGCCAGGTTGTGTAGTTCCACTATAATCATTGGTTGCTCCCAAAGTCACACGAAAGTGTAAAATGTTGTAGCATCCATCTCTTTACGTATTTCTTATCAAGTGATGCTTCCAGATTTGTTTTTCCATCTAATTGCTAGTGTGAGTCAGTTGCTAAGGCGTGTATTTCTTTCACAACAGCATCAAAACTCCCTAGCTATTCCCTTCTTCCTAATCCCGCCCTAGAAACAGTTATCCAATCCAGAATGATCGCCCTCATAATCCTTCAGCAGGAACCTTGAACCTTTATGAAGGATGACTTCCATTTCCTCTGGAAGAATGATTCCTCTAGCATTATCCCCTCCCTTGTTGCACCTGAGTGGAAACAAATCTGATTATTTTTTCTAAGCTGGGCAGTCTTGTTACCTGGTGGTCTTTGGCGATTAAACTTGTATTTAAATGTGTGTCAGGTTATGTGGCAGGTGTTATTCATTGGAGGTAGTAGGAAATTATGCCCTATATTGACTGCATATTCATTGCCAAAAGTCGACTGGCAAGGTGAATGATTTTTATTGATATTGTCAAAACATTTGTGTTGATAATTGGATGTTTTAAATTATTTGTGGCAATGGGGGTCATTTAGGGTTAAAACCAATTGTTTGTTAGTTGTTGAATTTAGGTTAGCTCTGACTTTCAGTCTGTTCACATACGTTTGTTAGGGGGGATGGATGATATGAGCTCAAATTTCAAAGATTTAATAAAGTCTTTGATAGAGTTTGTTACAAGAGTGTTGTGAAAGCTTGCAGAGAGGAATAATGCGAAGTAGGAATCCCGGAAAGAAAATCAGAGATGGCATTGAGGCAGGATTCCTGGGGAGATGTCTCTTGAGTGAGATTAAAGGGCGATAGGAATTTAGGTAAATGGAAGAGTGGGAGATTTAGAGGAACAGAATTTCCCTGTAGACGATAATAGAATCTATAAAGGCTGTTTATGGAAGGGTGAAACTGAGAATTTCTTTTAAAGGGAGTGAAGGGAGGATGTATACAAGTGGGGTAACAAGCTTTTAGCTTGCTGGGTTTTGTGTGCAAAGATAAGGGGTTGGGGACAGTTTAATTTGAAAGACGATTTGAGACTATTCTAAATATTGTCAACTTACTATCCCATTACGGTCTGTTCCAATGTATATTACTCTACCCACAAGTTAGAGATGGCCGCGGACGTATAATGGTTCAAGTTATGATTGTTTTTGACTTTTTGATGGCATGAAAGTGACATACATTCAGGTATGCTTCTCGACTTACAATGGGGTTATGTCTAAACTAAACCACTCGTAATCCAGAGATTTTGGGTATATGAATGTTCTCTTTTATACAGGACTTGTATGCAGACTATAATATCAAATTTTGGATTTTTGCTAATTCGTTCAGATGAAAATGGTACTCAGTGAATTTTCATACGTGCTTGTCAATTGTCTTTTGACTGTGCCTACGCGTATTGTATCAATATATTTTTTGAAATTATTTTTGCTCAATTATCAGTCTTTCCTTTAGCACGTGCAGATTCATGGTCGCAATGAGGAAGGCCTTATCAATTTCAAGGTCATACTGACATTTCTCCAGTGTTTTATTCTAGCACTGTTATGGGTTATTTTTTATATTTAGGCCTTTGATACATTTGAAATTATCCTTTTGCCGGCGCGGTGGCGTCAAGCCTGTAATTCAGCACTTTGGAGCGAGACGGGGGGATCACGAAGGTCAGGAGATCGAAGACCATCCTGGCTACCGGTGAAACCCCGTCTACTAAAAATACAAAAAACTAGCCGGCGAGGTGTGGGCGGGCGCCTGTAGTCCCAGCTACACTACTCGGGAGGCTGAGGCCGGAGAATGGCGTAAACCCGGGGGGCGGAGCTTGTAGTGAGCTGAGATCCGGCCACTGCACTCCAGCCTGGGTGACAGAGCGAGACTCTGTCTCAAAAAAAAAAAAAAAAAAGAAAAGAAAATTATCCTTTTATCTCACAGTATGCAATATAGACATTTATTAATTTATAACATCCAACTAATTGAATAATCAAAGTTTTTTTTCATGATCAAAGATTCAAACTTCATCACATATTAAATGAATTGTCTGGGCCAGTACCACACTATTATAATTGCTTAGACTTCATTTGTTTGTTTGTTTTCGAGACAGTGTCTGGTTCTGTCACCCAGGGTGGAGTTCAGTGGCATGATCTTGGCTCACTGCAACCTCTGCTTACCAGGCTCAAGTGATCCTCTCACCTCAGCCTCCTGAGTAGCTGAGATTACAAGAGTGTGCTGTCACATTCAGCTAATTTTTGTATTTTTTTGTAGAGATGGGGTTTTGCTATGTTGCCCAGGTTGGTCTTGAACTCAAAGTTATCTTCCCCTCTCAGCCTCCCAAAGTGAGACTTGTTTTATTTTCATTTATTTTCTCATTGTTTTTATTTTATATATTTCCTTGGTTATTTTCAAATTGATGTTAACTAACTTAAGGATCAAGTTTTAACAAAACTTGGATTATAGTAAAGTGTATAATTACCTAGTGAAAATAGATGCCTTTTTGTGTAGATCTTTCTTACCT
>NW_016821749.1:0-1756 GCF_001698545.2 Rhinopithecus bieti | reverse complement strand
AAGCCACTGTAGGTGTCCAGTCTATTAACCATATGAAATATTTTTTCACTCATTAAAAAAACTCTTAGGGCCTGTAATCCCAGCACTTTGGGAGGCTGAGGCAAGCGGATCACTTGAGGTCAGGAGTTCAAGACCAGCCTGGCCAACATGGTGAAACCCCATCTCTACTAAAAATACAAAAATTAGCCAGGCATGGTGGCGGGCACCTGTGATCCCAGCTACTCGGGAGGCTGAAGCAGGAGAATTGCTGGGCAATAGAGTGAGACTTTGTCTAAAAAAAAAAAAAAAAAAAAAGAACCTCTTAAGAACAGTATGAAAGATTTTCAAAATCATTCGCTTTAGGAGAGATGTATAGCTGATAGGTAAACACCTTTTATAAAAGTGGTAACAGACTCCATATTTCTCTAAGAAGCCCTCTCACAGGGCATTTGCTTTGCGCTTTGACTTTAGGAAAGTGCATGTGATATAGTGGGGTGCTGCTTATGATCTGGGGCTCTGTACTCGGGCCATCTTCTATCCTAATCCCAGCATGCCTCTTACTAGCTAGTGACTCTGGAAGTTTCCTTCTCTGTGACTCACTTTCCTTATTTGTAAAATAGGGATGGTTATATCTCCTTCATTTAAGAATATTAAAAAAAAATGGCATGTCAAGTGGTAGCCCCTTGCCTAGAAAAGAATAAGTGCTCAATAAGTACTAGCTGCTGTCATCTTCCCTCCTTTCATCATCGTCAAAATTAAGGATTAGGAGAAGCAGACATTCCTAAGGACTGGTTACACCTCCTGCTGTTAAGATGGCAGTTCCAAGTCTCTTGTCTTTGTTTATTTCATCCTGCATATTTCTGTTCCAATTAATACATAGCTTCCTGGAATGCAGGAGGACTTTGCCTTCTAAAGTTAGCATTTAATGAATGCTCTCATTCATTGCAGGCCCTACCTTCCTATCCTTGAGAAACTTAAAAGGCTAATTGCCAGCTTTGGCCTCAAGCCACATGTGAGTAGACAGAGGCGTGGGCTAAATATGTAGTTGTAAAATGAGAAGAAGAAAGATAATTGGCATTATTTGAGTGCCAATTGTGAGCTATAACCTGGGCTAGATGTTTCATTCACCAAAATTCTGCAATACAGGTATAAGACTCTTTCTTGGCAGATGAGAACACCTTGGCTCAGAGAAGGGAAGTAAGTTGTCCATAGTCACACAGCCAGAAAGTAGTAGAGTCAGAAATATAAGCCAATTCTCTCTGACTTCAAGGTACTGGCTTCTTCCACTCTATCATGCTGCCTCCAGAATCCCCACTGCCCCAGAAATTCAGATAACACTTCATTATCAATATCAGAATTCTCAGGAGGTAGAGGCAGGACTGCTTGAGCTAGGAGTTTGAGATCAGCCTGGGCCACATAGCAAGACCCTGTCTCATGAAAATATGGCCGGATGTGGTGGCTCAGGCCTGTAATCCCAGCACTTTGGGAGGTTGAGGTGGGTGAATCATCTGAGGTCAGGAGTTCGAGACCAGCCTGGCCAACGTGGTGAAACCCCATCTCTACTAAAATACAAAATTAGCCAGGCTTGGTGAGTGCCTGTAGTCCCAGCTACTCAGGAGGCTTAGGCAGGAGAATAGCTTGAACCCAGGAGGTAGAGGTTGCAGTGAGCCGAGATAGCACCATTGCACTCCAGCCTGGGCAACAAGAACAAAACTGTCTCAAAAAAAATAAATAAATAAAATAATAATAATAATAATAATAATAATAATAATAATAT
>NW_016821748.1:0-1084 GCF_001698545.2 Rhinopithecus bieti | reverse complement strand
GGATACACATATGGCAAAGCAGTTCCTCAGAAAGGTTCTCTGCAGGTTACATCGGAAAACGATTCATCACACACCACAAGCCTCCAGGCGTCACTAAATATCCCTTCACAAATTCTTCAAAGACAGAGTTTCGAAACTGGGCAACATAGAGTAAGCATTACCTCTGTGAAGTGAATGCACCTATCAGAGAGCAGATTCTTCAAACGCTTCTTCCTCGATTTTATTTCAGTATATTTCACTATTCGCCATAGTCCTCAATGCGTTCCGAAATATCACTTTTTCTGTTTCACAGGAAGAGTGTTCAAAAACTGTCTTGTGGGAAAAGAGGTATACTGGCCGGGCGTGGTGGCTCAAGCCTGTAATCCCAGCACTTTGGGAGGCCGAGACGGGCGGATCACGAGGTTAGGAGATCGAGACCATCATGGCTAATACGGTGAAACCCTGTCTCTACTTAAAAATACAAAAAAACTAGCCGGGCCACGAGGTGGGCACCTGTAGTCCCAGCTACTCGGGATGCTGAGGCAGGAGAATGGCGTAAACCCGGGAGGCGGAGCTTGCAGTGAGTTGAGATCCGGCCACTGCACTCCAGCCTGGGTGGCAGAGCAAGAATCCGTCTAAAAAAAAAAAAAAAGAGAGAGAGAGAAAAGAGTTATAAATCCCTCAGTGGAATGTATACATCACAAAGTAGTTTCTCAGAAAGCTTCTATCCAGTTTTTACCTCCGTCAGCCTGAATGTGCTCCCGAGCATTTCTTCGCAGATCTGTGCATGACGGAGTTTCCCAACTGCATAATATGATTAAAGTATTAACTACGTGAGACGAATAAATATATCTAACACAAAGCAGTTTCACAGAAATCTTCTTTCCAATTTTGTCTGAGGATATTTCCTTTTTCACCATAGCTTTCCCTGTACTCCCGAATGTCTGTTTGTAGCTTTTTCTCAAAAAGGGATTCCGGAATCCTTTAGGAGAAAAAAGTTATATTTCTCTGAGTGGAAGGCACACGTCACAAAGCAGCACCGCAGAAAGCTTCTCTCCAGTTTCTATCTGAAGATGTTTTCTTTCTCACCGTAAGCCTCAAACCC
>NW_016821747.1:18184-21720 GCF_001698545.2 Rhinopithecus bieti | reverse complement strand
ATGCAGAAACATGAGTCACAAATAGATCTGACTCACCTGCAAGTGTATGTACTAAGTGAGGAAGGAAGCATTCAGTAGGTGATGTTGAACAGTAGCACTTTATTGTAAAGATCATGATCTTCATGAGCAAAGCAGTAAGCCCTGCAATAGAGATTTAGTGTTAAGGTATATGTTGCCATTGTTATTGGGAAAAACTTGTTTTAATTGTGAAAGTGGGAATGAATTCTTCTAAGGCTCTATTGGAAAAAAATATAATGCAAATATTCATTGAGCAAAAACGGTTATACATATGTGAATTATCTCTTACCCAAAATAAACTTTCAATGTAATTAAGGAGTTAAGACTTGCATATATGAAGCCATTGTAAATATGACAGAGTTAGAACCTACCCTAACCGTTTGGGGTAAGCTCTCTTTGTCCAGGAATGCTTCATGGAAGAAATGGGATTTTTCTTTTCTTGTTAAGAGGCAGGGTCTCACTCTGTCATCCAGGCTGGCCTGCAGTGGCATGATCATGGCTCAATATAGCCTTGACCTCCTAGGCTCAAGCCATCCTCCTACCTCAGCCTCCTGAGTAGCTGGGACTACAGGCATGCACCACTGCACCCAGCTGATCTTTTAATTTTTTATAGAGACAGAGTCTCCATTTGTTACCCAGGCTGGTCTTAAACTCCTGGGTTCAATCCTCCAGCCTTAGCTCCCCAAAGTGCTAGAGCCACAACACTCAGCCAGAAGTGGGATTTTAGATGTCCACTGAAGAATTGACAGACTTCCTTATGTTACAGTGAAAATCACCTTTTTCAGTAGAACCTACTATAGCTTTTGCTTGGCATGTGTACTGGAAGCAATGAATTGCATTATGGCATAGGAATGGTAAACACAGGTTCTGAAGTCAGACTGTTTGACTCCAAATTCGGATTTCACCACTTACTAGCTCCATCACTGTAACATGGGGATAATAACAGTATCATTCTAATAGGGTTGTTAAGGATTAATGAGAATTAATGAGAATAATACATCTACATACTGTGTGAATAGTATGAACTATGTAGTCTGATTGACTACATAGCTGATTGTAGTCTGGTTCGAATCCCAGTTAAAAACCTTAGGCACTTGGCTTCTCAAGATTCAGTTTCCTCATTTATAAATGGAGATAAGACTAACTCACAGGATTGTTGTGATGATTAAATGAAGCAATTTATATCAAGTACTTACTGGAGTGCCTGACATAGAATAAAAGCTCTGTAAATAATGTTATGTTCTTATACAATCTAAGCCATGTAGAGACTTCAATATTATCTTTTTATTCATGTTTTCAGGGTGAGCCTGGTCTGCCTGGATACCCAGGGAACCCTGGTATCAAAGGTTCTGTGGGAGATCCTGGTTTGCCTGGATTACCAGGAACCCCCGGAGCAAAAGGACAACCAGGCCTTCCTGGACTCCCAGGTAAAATTTCTTCTCTTAAATGCTTCCTTCTTTCCTTCCTTATCTACTCCAACCAGTATCACAGAACAGCTTCTTATTTGGCAGACTTATATTTTATTTCCCAATTGGATACTGACTAGCAACATAATCTCAAACTATCTCTTTACCTTTTCTTTGCCCAAATTTGTTTCTATATAAAATGAGGATGAATATTACTGACTCAGCAGGACAACATCCTGTGGACAGAAAGACTGTTTGGTGGAGCATTTTTCAATCTTTGACTGCTAGCCACAAATCACTTAAGAAGCCTTGCTATTTTTGTAGGTGATAATGTATACTTCCAAGCCTCTGCCTGCAGCTGATTCTCTTAGAAAGGTATGCCCAGGCACACAGCTGGTAGCAGTTGGTAGAACAATCATACAGTTCCTTCAAATGACAAGGATTGAGTCATTCAAGTAAGAGATAAGCACTATAGTCAATTATGTAGCCTGAACTAGATTATTATAGTACCTACTCGTTTAGGGTTGAATTTATTTTTCGTTTGTTTTTTGAATTACACAGTGGCATGGATGAATGAATCTTTCCTTTTTTTGAAGTGAAGCGTACATATAGTAAAGTACACTTAAGACTATAGATGAGTTTTTACCTAGGTATATATATCTTTGAATTTACCATATGTATCAAGATATAAAATAGTTTCTTCATCCCATGAAGTTTACCCGTGCCCCTACGCCCCCCAACCCTGAGGTAACTACTACTATGACTTCTATTACCATCAGTTAGTTTTGCATGTTATTGAAATTCATATAAATGAAATCATACAGTGATCCTTGTGTCTGGCTTTTTTCAGTCATCATTATGTGTAAAAGATTCATTTATTTTGTTGCATGTGTCAGTAGTTTTTTCTTTATAACTGCTATGCAATATTACATTGAAAAATGTACCACAGTCAATTACACATTCTCCTGTTGATGGACTTTTGGGTTGTTTCCAGTTTGGGACTATTATTTTTAAAAATGCTATTAACATTCTTTTACATGTCTTTTGGTAAACATATATATTGATTTCTCTTAGACAAAAACTTAGTAGTAGAAATACTGAATCACAGGATAGGTGTACATTGAACTTTAGTAGATGCTGCCAAACAGTTTTCCAAAGTGGTTTGTAAATTAGTTTCAACAGCAATGTATGAAATGTCCAGTTCTCCAATTGCCCATGTCCTCACCATCGCTGGGTAGTGTCGGTCTTAATTTTATCTGTTTTGATGAGTATGTAGAAGCATCTTACTGAGATTTGAATTTACGTATTCCTAATGAATAATAGTATTAATCACCTTTTTATTATACTATTGGCCATTTGGATAGCAACTTTTTGAAGTTTCTTCTCAAGTACTTTTGTTCATTTTTTATTGAATTGTCTCTCCTTTTTCAAATAGATTCAGAGCAGTTCTTTATATACTCAAGATATGAGTCTTTTGTCAGATGCATATATTGCAAATCTGTTCTCTGTGTCTCAGATTTGCCTTTCCTAATGCTGTTGTGTAATGAACAAAAGCTGTTAATTTTAATAAAATCCAGTGTGTCAATCTTTCCTTTCACGGGTAGTGATTTTTTTATCCAATTCAATAAATATTTGTCCACTTGAGGTTATGGAAATACTCTCCTAATTTTTATAACATGTTTAATGTTTAAACTTTTATATTTGGCTTATGATCTATCTCAAATAAAAATATTTTTACCTTGTGAGGTAGGGATCAAGGTTCATTTTTTTTCTAACACAGTTATCCAATTGCTCTCTACGCTATTTTTTTTTTAAGAACCTAAACACATCCAATAAATTACAGTCACTCTTTTGTTAGAAAGCCGAATGCTATATCTATACTCTGTGTTCTGTTCCAATGGTTTATTTTCTATTGCTGCTTTAACACAACACTGAATTACTGTAAATTTATATTAAGCCTTCAAAAATGGTCAGTAAGTGCTAGAACTTTGTTTCAGTTTTTTAAAGCTTGTCTTGGCTATTCTAATTTTTTTTGCAGGGGAAATCAGTTTATCAATTTCCATTTAAAGTATCTGTAGGGATTTTTAAGTTTGCAATAACTCTCTAGGTAAG
>NW_016821747.1:5630-15209 GCF_001698545.2 Rhinopithecus bieti | reverse complement strand
AGAATTTAATATGAGAAACAAACCCAATTTTCATATTTACCAACATATTTACATTTCTACTATTCTACCCTCCCGTGCAGCAGACTTCTATTTGGTATCGTTCCCTAAAGCCTGACATTCTTCTACTGTCATTTATTGTAAAATGATTTTGCTGGTGACAAATTCTCTCACCTTTAATTTATCTGCAAATATGTTTGTTTTAGTTTCATTTTAAATAAATTTTCACTGGGTATAGAAACCCATTTTGATATTTGTTGCCTTCAGCACTTTAAAGGTTTCTTCCACTATCTTTTGGTCTCCATTTTCCTGATAGTAACACATCAATTATTTTAATGTTTTGCTCCTTTATATTATGTCTGGCTTTTCTCTGGATGTATTTGAGATTTTCTCTCTGTAATTGGTTTTCGGTAGTTTATTTTTGTTGTGGTTAGTTATGGTTGTATTTATTTTGCCCTCTATTTATTGATATTCTTGAATCTGTAGGCTTGTTATTTTTTAATAACTTTGGAAAATCTCAGCTATCGTTTCCTGTATAGTCATGAGTCACATAACAACATTTTGGTCAACAACAAACTACGTATATGGTGGTGGTCCCATATGATTGTCATGGAACCGAAAATTTCCTATCACCTAGTGATGTCATAGCCATAGTAACATTGTATCACATTTATAATGTATTTTTACTGTACCGTTTCTAGGTTTAGATATACAAATACTTACCATTGTGTTATAATTGCCTACAGGATGCAGTATAGTTACATGCTATATAGGTTTGTAGCCCAGGAGCAATAGGCTCTACTATATGACCTAGATGTATAGTAGGTCATACCATCTAAGTTTGTGTAAATATACTTTATACGTTCACACGATGACAAAATCGCCCAACAACTCATTTCTTAAAACATACTCCAGTTGTTTTAAGTTGTTTTAAACATACTCCAGTTGACACATAACTGTATTTCTTCTGTCATATTTTCTCTTCTTCTTTTGGAATGCATATTAGATCACTTGATACTGTATCACAGGTCACTGAAGGTCTAGCTATATTTTCCATTTTATTTTCTCTGAGGTTTAATTTGGATGGTTTTATTCATTACCTTCAAATTTACTGATTTTTTATGTGTTCAATAGTCTGTTAATCACCACAAAATTTTAATTTCCATTTGGTTCTTTTAAGAGTTATCATATTTTCCAGAAATTCCCTATTTTTTACTCATTATATACATTTTGCCTATAGATTATTTAACATATTTATTATAGCTGTTTTAAAGACCTTTTCGGCTTAGTCCAAATTTTCAGATATTCATGTGTCTATTTCTATTGGTAGTTTTGTTTTTCTTGAATAGGCACCACATATTCAAGCTTCCTCCAATCTGCTAATTTTTATTGTATACTGAATGATGTGGATAGTATAGTATAAAGATTCTGGATTCTATTAAATTTCTTGAAGAATGCTGAATATTGTTCTACCTGGCAGTTCAATTCCTGGTATCGACTTGATTCTGCAGTGATGGAGTTTTAGATTCTGTTATAGCAGGGCTACTTCCAATGCCCTTTGTCTTACATGTATCCCTTGGACTTGGCATATGGGCTTTATGTGTGGTTTTTCTGGGGTAATTTCCTTTAAAAAAAATTTCATTTAGTATTTCTTATAGTGAAGTCTGTGGCAACAAATTGTGGTAGCTGTCATTCATTAGAAAACATTTCCATTGTGCTTGCATTTGCTATTGAGTTACATAGTAGACAGAATTCTACGATCTCCACCCCAAGATTTCTGGCCCCTGGTTATTTAGTCAAAAACCAATCTCCTTAAGCTGATAAACAACTTCAGCAAAGTCTTGGGATACAAAATCAATGTGCAAAAATCACAAGCATTCCTATACACCAATAATAGAGAGNCTATACACCAGTAACAGACAAGCAGAGAACCAAATCATGAGTGAACTCCTATTCACAATTGCTACAAAGAGAATAAAATACCTAGGAATACAACTTACAAGGGATGTGAAGGACCTCTTCAAAGGGAACTGCAAACCACTCCTCAAGGAGATAAGAGAGGACACAAACAAATGGAAAAACATTCCATGCTCATGGGTAGAAAGAATCAATATCGTGAAAATGGCCATACTGCCCAAAGTAATTTATAGATTCAATGCTATTCCCATCAAGCTACCACCGACTTTCTTCACAGAATTAGAGAAAACTAGTTTAAATTTCATATGGAACCAATAAAGAGCCTGCATAGCCAAGACAATCCTAAGCAAAAGAACAAAGCTGGAAGCATCACGCTACCTGACTTCAAACTATACTACAAGGCTTTTATCACCTAGTGATGTCATAGACGTAGTAACATTGCTAAGGAGAGAATCCAGCTCAGCTGTGTCCAGAATATTACCTACAAAAATGGTGAGATAATAAATGGGTATTGTTTTAAGTCATTAACTTTGGGTTAATTTGTTATATAGCAAGAGAAAACTAATGCACTACCCTTTTGGTCATTATTTAAGTTTTTACTTCCCTCCTAAATATGCTCGTTAGTATTTATTTTAGGGTCTTTGAATAGTTCCTTTTGTATTCTGTCAAGTTTTAATTATAATCAGTGAGGAAAAAAAAAGGCTGTAGTGGGCTTATTCTATCTTGGCTTGCCTCAGAAGTGTTTAGGGATAAATTTAAGAAAATATTTTCTTGGTATATTCACTGAAAACTATAAAACCTGCTATGATAGACTTTTAAATACCAAAATAAATGAAGAGATAGATCATACTTATGGAATGAAAGATCAAAATTATTAGGAAGCCATTATCCTTAGTAAACTAATTCAGGAACAGAAAACCAAACACTGCATGTTCTCACTGATATGTGGGAGCTGAACAATGAGAACACATGGACATAGGAAGGGGAACAAAACACAGTGTGGCCTGTGGAGCAGGGTGTGTGGGTCAGTGGGAGGGAGAACATCAGGAAAAATAGCTAAGGCATGCTGGGCTTAATTCTTAGGTGATGGTTTGATAGGTACAGCAAACCACCATGACACATGTTTACCTGTGTAACAAACCTGCACATCCTGCACATGTACCCCAGAATTTAAAACCAAAAAAAAAGATGCCACTTGCCTCTAAAGTCATTCGTGGATTCAAAGTGATTCCAGTTAATAACCCAGCAACCTTTATTTGGTAACAGTTGACAAATGGTTTCTAAAATGTGTATGGAAATGAAAGGGACATAGAATATGCAAAACAATATTATAAACAAGGCCGGGCTCAGTGGCTCACGCCTGTAATCCCAGCACTTTGTGAGGCTGAGTCGGGCAGATCACGAGGTCAGAAGTTCGAGACTGGCCTGGCCAATATGGTGAAACTCTGTCTCTACTAAAAATACAGAAATTAGCTGGGCATGGTGGCGCATGCCTGTAATCCCAGCTGCTTGGGAGGCTGAGGCAAGAGAATTGCTTGAACCCGGGAGGCGGGGGTTGCAGTGAGCCGAGATCGCGCCACTGTAATCCAGCCTGGGCGACAGAGCGAGACTCTATCACAAAAACAAAACAAAACAAAAAAAGAATGTGTGGTACTTGATAAGGATTGAGAAATAGATCAGTGAAACAGAATATGGAGGATAAAAAAGACTAATATACAGTAAATTGACTTTTGATAAAGGTATCAAATAAATTTTTTTGAGAAAGCAAATTCTTTTCAACAAATGGCCTTGAAACATCTAGATATTCATATGGGGAAAAAGCGAAACTTAATTCGTAGATTACATGAACAGAAAAAAATTGTTTTTAATTGGATCTTAGCCTGAACATAAAAGCTAAAACCTTAAAGCTTTTAGAGGAAAACTTAGATAGATATTTCCATGACTTGGCATAAGCAGATTTTCTTAGGATACAAAAAGCAGTACCTGTAAAAGAAAAAAATTGATAGATTAGATTTAAATTTTAAACTCTTTTATCAGAAGACACCGCTAGGAAAATGAATAGGAAAGCCACAGACAAGGAGAAAATATCTGCAAAACATACCTGACAAATTACTAATATCTAGGACATGTGAAAAACTTCAATAACTCAATAATAACAAGACATATTATCCAATTTTGAAAAATGGAGAAAACTTTGAACAGATATTTCACAAAAGAAGATATACAAGTGGCCAGTAATCACGTGAAAAGGTGATCGGTGTCATTAGCCATCAGAGAAACGCAAATTAAAACCACAATGAGGTAGTTCTACATACCTACCAGAATGTCTATTATTACAGCAACTGATATCATCACAAAGGTTGTGCAAGGATCTGGAACAGCCAGAATTTCCACACATTGTTCTGAGTGTGAAATGGTTTGGCAGTTTTTAAATAAAGCACAACATATAGCTACTCTTTGATCCAGCAATTCCACTTCTTATTATATACCTAAGATAAATTAAGGCAGTGGTCTACAAAAAGACCTGTGCAGAAATACTCATAGCAGCTTTATTTATAATAGATAAAAGCTGGAAATAAAACAGGTTTTATAAATAGAAAATGGATATTGTAATAACCAAAACCTGTCAATAAACCAAAAGACCAGCAAGAGGAATAGATTTTGTAAATTATGGTATGTTCATACAATGGAGTCCTACAAGTTCTACCAGTATAATATGGTGGTAGTTATTTTTATGTTTATAAATATATAATAATGCCAACTTCAGGACAAATGAATTAAAAGCATAAAATTATTATTAAAATAGCCAGCAAACACCAGCATCTTTTGGGTTTCTTTTTGTTCTGCACTGTTTCTGTGCTAGTACTATAAATTGTAAGTTTGAATTGTAGCTTTTAAAGCAATGCAGTTTTCCTTTCATTTTTAAATTGAGCTCTTTATTCTAGGAACCCCAGGCCCTCCTGGACCAAAAGGTATTAGTGGCCCTCCTGGGAACCCTGGCCTTCCAGGAGAAACTGGTCCTGTAGGTAAGCATGAAAAATAAGAGTTTGCTGTTTTATAAAACTAATGCATATCATATTCAGTTTGGGAAAGTCAAATCCTGTTCAGCTGTGAACATTTTCAACACAAGGAAATATGGTGTCCATTCACTTAACACTGCGTGTTAGGTACAGAATGAATAACTTTTAATAAAAAGTAGTTAAAATTGGCTGGGCACGGTGGCTCACGCCTGTAATCCCAACATTTTGGGAGGCGGAGGTGGGAGGATCACTTGGGGTCAGGAGCTCGAGACTAGCTTGGTCAACATGGTGATATCCCATCTCTATTAAAAATACAAAATATTAGCCTGCTATGTTGTGGTGGGGCGGCCTTCTGTAATCCCAGCTACTCGGGAGGTTGAGGCACAAGAAATGCTTGAACCCAAGGGGTGGAGGTTGCAGTGAGCCGAGATCACGCCATTGCACTCCAGCCTGGGTGACAAAGCAAGACCTTCAAAAAAAGGACTTAAAATTATCATTATGTGACCTTATTTTCTAGGCCCACTTTTTCCAGGGAGAGTTAATTCAAGTGTCCTAGAATAGAAGCTTTGATTTTTTTAGAATGGGAGGCTGTAGTAAGTTTGTTTATTGATTTCTAAAGTAAATAACTTCTCTTGGCCCCATATGAGGCCTATAATTCACCCCCCCACCCTTCGCACCTTACTCTCTTAGATATTCTGAAACCATATTAAAATGAATAACTGAAAGGTTTCAGATGCTGAGTGACTATTCCTTATTTTCATTATCCTCCTTCATATTTTTATAACATTTTGTGATCCAAAGGAGTGTCTCAAAAGCACCCTGTTTCTTTTGGATAAAGAAGGGAGCATATGGAAGTAAAAGGGAGTTGGAAATTGGAAAACTGGGTGTAACCTGCTGTACTCAATTTTTTAGGTGGTGGAGGTCGTCCTGGGCAACCAGGGCCTCCAGGCGAAAAAGGCAAACCCGGTCAAGATGGTATTCCTGGACCAGCTGGACAGAAGGGTGAACCAGGTGCTGTATTTTTTCATTTTTCCTGTCTTTCTAATTTTCTCCGTGTTGAATTTAACTTGCCTTTTTATTACCCACAGTGAAATTATATCTTCTTTCTTACTAAGCTACTACACACTTTCCCCTTTTCCTAGTTACCATCTTCCTCTTCATCCTGAGAATATTAGCTCATGTATCTTGATCAAGTTACCTTCTTCCTATGAAAAACTCCATATCTTTTCTTGTCTAATTTCCCATATCAAAAAGAAGTTACCTAGCTTTTGCAAATTTCTCTGTGGTTTACTATGCAATCTATATTTCATCTATATTTTTTTCTTGTAAGCATATAGATATATTTAACATTAATCAGGAATAGAATATATGTTTAGATAGTTTTCTCATGTTAGAATTGTAGTTCTATATTGGAAATAAATCTTTTGCATGTTTCATATAATATACATTGCTGCACTTAATGAAAACCTCAATGATCTAAAATAATTTGGCCTTGTTTCAGTTTTATTATCCACTTGAGATTTTGTTTTGTTTTGTTTTGTACTCTGACAGGTCAACCAGGCTTTGGAAACCCAGGACCCCCTGGACTTCCAGGACTTTCTGGTAAACCTTAATAAAACATGCTATATCAATCTATAAGAAAATGAGAATATTTCCAAATACATCTATTTTTCCATCTCCACCATTTACTATCATAAAATGCATGTAAGAACCCAGAAAACTCAAAGCTAGTGTTAACGTTAAAACATTTATTATTTAGCAACTTAGTTTAAGGAGTTGTGTTAAAAAAAAAATGTATCCTTAAGGAAATTTACATGTAGATATCTCTTCATTAAATTCATAAATAAATGCTGAGGAAATGATAAAGAAAGAAGGCAAAATTGCAGCAAGATAAGAAAAGTCTGTAGAAATATATGTCAATAATAAAATGTTTCTTGAAAGTTCAGTCTTAATATATGTTTTGCATATTTGCTCCCTCTTTTGTGCTTACTCTTACTGTAAGCACCAAATAGTAGGAGGACTGAATGTACATACAGATATGTATGTTTATGTTCTGAAATGCCACTGGCCATTTTATGGAGACTTTTCTCAAACCATACACATATCTCCTAGAAAGTCAGATAGATATCCTTCCCTTGATACCAACATGGCAATTATTACTTTAATGTGCCACTGTCATATTGCTCTTAAAAGTGTCAGAGGTGGAGAAAAAATGTTGAGAACAATTTTGCTAGATGGTGATTATAAATATTGGGTAGAATGGTCTTCAGGGACACATAACAACCATTGAAGAGCCTTATCTTTCATTAGCCTCAAAATTAGACTCAAAATATTTGTTTTAGAAATTTCCTCCAGCCATCTTGAAACTATTTTTGAAGATACTTTATGCTTTTTTTCTTCACAGCTATTGGTGATGTGATCATTGCTCTGTCTTAACACAAAAGATGCCTTTTAGGATGAAAGCTATTATTTCTATATTTGTATATATACTCTAATAAATACTTCTGCTAACAAATACATATATTTAATAGGAAGGATGGTTTTCTGGGTAGATTTGGGATTTGGTAGGAGATGGAAATGACTCTTGTGAATTCCATTAATTGCCTTAATATGTGTGAATAGCTAACCTTATAGGCAAGCCTGTAACTCAGTATTATTTAATGTATCCTCTAATTATACTTCACTTTCATAGGCCAAAAGGGTGATGGAGGATTACCTGGAATTCCAGGAAATCCTGGCCTTCCAGGTCCAAAGGGCGAACCAGGCTTTCACGGTTTCCCTGGTGTGCAGGGTCCCCCAGGCCCTCCTGGTCCTCCGGGTCCAGCTCTGGAAGGACCTAAAGGCAACCCCGGGCCCCAAGGTCCTCCTGGGAGACCAGGTATGTCCATGAGTGTTAGGGGAATGGTCTATATATTAGTCCATGTATTTCATTTTGCTGGCAGGTTATTCAGTCTTCAAGACTTTAGAATTTTTCCAGTGCATTGTAGGATGTTAAAAAAAAGACTAAAATTTGTAATATAATAACTTCTTACAAGTAAATAGCTTGGTTCATAACTAACTCCATCTATTTCCATGGTTCTAATAATTTGCTTTAGTAATGCATTTTATCATTTATATAGAGGAAGTAAAACAACTTGGAGGAATAAAGGAAATGGTGGTTTTATTAGTCTTGTTACTAAAAGGTAAAACTATACTGTTAACCTGTCAGCAAAATGCCATCTGCATTTTTAAATGTGAGCTTCTCAGCATGTCATCACAGAAATCATTTTAGTGATCACCCAATAGATGCTTGTGGTCCATACCAAAAGTACTGCTATGGTTCTGTCATATGATCAGCAAATCTCACCAGGCACAATTAAAAAAAATTATCTTCCGTAGGAACTAGGCAATCAAATTTATCTCCAACATCACAGCATGATCAAATTGACTAGTGATCTCTTCATACCAACCTCATGTCTATACCTCATTTGTCTTGTGTTCACTGCTCAGTTTTGCATCCAACGTTCACCTTTTCATTTTGTATCTGTGCTGTGTCATTTCATTTTACTAATTTTGGAAATGCTCGTTTTCATCCTTTGTTAATGTCGCTGAGCCTAGTCACTGGTGATAGGTTATGAACAGATTTTGAGACTTGATATTCAAATTTTATATTTCTGGTCACTGAAAACTAGGAAGTAAATGTCCTTTTATTCTTTGGAAGTCTCTGACATTATATAAGTGCATTTCAAAATGAAAATTTTATTTATATTACAGTAAAATGTAAAGTGATTGGAGTTCATTTTAATAAGATGTTCAAAACACATAAATTAAATGGGATAACATACTGTGTTCAGAGGATCATTTTCAAAACCAAATTTTATCTGATCTAATATAATCTGATGGAAAGTATTATTTAAGGTTTTATGTTTGTATACTATTGAAGAAAACCAGTGAAAATCTCCTCAGCCATGTTAACTCTCTTGCATGTAATATAAAGAACTGAAGCAAGTATCTTGCTTGGTTTTGCATGCAGTAATTAAAATAAACCAAAATATTATCTTTTTTATATTTTAATCTTCACTGTGGTTATTCATTTTTACTAGTAATGAATGAATAATGAGCTCACTGTTGAACATTACTTTGAAATTTGTCGGTATGAAGCCATTAGTCACAAAGATGCCTTACAAATTACATTTTAAAGAAATAATAACAAAAGTAGTTAGAAAAATGCATACCTGATGAGTGTTTGTGACTTCTCAATTTAATTATAAATTAAAACTGAGTTGTAAACCCCATTGCTCTTAGAATTGATTGTTCTTAGTCTGAGCTCATAGTAATGATTATGATAGCAATGACTTTTGGCCTTTGAAAATATGCCACAGTGTGCTGTTTTCATTTCAGTTTTGTCAGTAAGTGGTGATAATTTGGTTTATATACAGATGCATGGATATGAACTTTCAGAGTATTCTTTTATTGAAATAAATTTTAACTTGAAAGTATTTAGTGTAATGCTTTTTAGTTTCTTGATATTTCTAACAGTTTTGATATTTTTCCTTTTTGTTAATGATGACATTGGGCCTTGGTGAACTTTGATCCCTATCCAGGTCCTACAGGTTAGCTCCTTAACTCCAAAGTAGTAACTGCATGAAGTTTGAAACTATATATA
>NW_016821747.1:0-1039 GCF_001698545.2 Rhinopithecus bieti | reverse complement strand
ATATTTGTGTTTTGATTTTTCTATTCTCTCACCCATGATCTTTATATTTATTGCCAATGAGGCCTTTAAAGTCAACTGTATCTTCTTGAAGCAGTCTGGGCATATCAAGAAATTGACACCTGGTGTTTTATTAAAAGATAACACAAGCCAAGATAAACTTCAGCATTAATCCAAAATTACCCCTTTGCTAAAGGAATTTGAAGGCCGTTGGTGAAATGGTACTACCTAGCCAACGTTAATGTTTTGAGAAGCTAATTTTGGAAAGCCACAGTAGCAGTGTTAACATGATATCTTCAGTAGAGTTTTCTGTTTTCTGGATTAACAAAGAACAACAGCTTATCCTTTAGAATAAGCTCTATTTGAAAAGTTTGGTTCTCTATAATTCTGTATGGTTCTGTTTGCATACTGATTATGCTGTAAGTATAAGAAATGCTGGCAAATAACGTTATTGTTTTAATTTGTACTATAATGTGAACCACTTCTAACTCATAATCTTATTTTGTACTGTGTGATGTCTGATACTGCTAACATCGATCTTTGGGCTTTGGTGAACTCTGATCTTCCCAGGTTTTCAAGGTTAGACTCTTCACTGGTCAATTCTTTTTTTGTTTGTTTGTTTTTTAATGCTTTGTGTGTGTGATAAGAGAAATGCAATTTTTTGCTATAATTCAGAAGTCATTGAAGAGTGCTGTTATCTTCAAGCTGGGGTTTTAACATTTTGATGAAGGTAATGTGACTTGATTATAATTAAGTTTCAAATGACGTTAGGGTCTTTGTGTTTGCAGTTGTTTATAATAAGTAATCAATGCATAAAGACATGTTGAATTTTAAATGGAAATACACTTATTTTTACCTTCAAGACTGCATTAAAATATTTAGGCAAGCATATGACCCATTTGTAATCTCTGAATATTGATTTTATTTTCTCAAAATTTTGTTTTCTCAGACTGCTCTGATCTATGTATTTATGGCTATTTTCAGTGATGGCAGAGATATACTATTGAATACAGTTAAAAATAAAACTTATATGTTCTTTATG
>NW_016821746.1:5565-6746 GCF_001698545.2 Rhinopithecus bieti | reverse complement strand
GGATCCTGTGCCAAGTGCTTTCCATGCATTGTCTCCTTGAATTCTCTCAACGATGCCATGTTGGCTGGGTACAGTGGCTCATGCCTTTAGTCCCAGCACTTTGGAAGACTGAGGTGGGTGGAACACTTGAGGGCAGGAGTTCGAGATCAGCCTGGCCAACATGGCAAAAGCCCATGTCTACTAAAAATACAAAATTTACTTTGACTGTTGGCGCCTGTAATCCCAGCCACTTGGGAGGCTGAGGAGGAGAATCACTTGAATCTGGGAGGCAGAGGTTGCAGTGAGCCAAGATCATTCCACTGCACTCCAGCTTGGGGGACAGAGCAAGACTCTGTCTCCAAAAAAATAAAAAAAAAAAGGCCATGTATTTTACAGTTGAGGAAACAGACACAGATATGTCACTTGCCTGCAGCTAGAGAGCTAATAGGTGTCAGAGTTAGGGTTCAAACCTAGGCAGCCTGACTCCATAGCTTGGGCAGCTAACTACATTTTTATTTTCCTCACCACAGATTTTAAAATAAGGACTCATGAACCTTCTCTTTGATAATTTTTTGAATTTCTGTTGGCCTTAGCTGTATGCGGGAGGTCTTATAAAAATGAGTTGTGAGGCCAGGCATGGTGGCTCCTGCCTGTAAACCCAACTCTTTGGGAGGCCAAGGCAGGAGGATGGCTTAAAGCCAGGTATTCAAGACCAGCCTGGGCAACATGGCGAGACCCTGTGTCTTAAAAAATTTTTTTAGGCCAGACACAGTGACTCAGGCGTGTAATCCCAGCACTTTGGGAGGCCGAGGCAGGCAGATCACCTGAGGTCAGGAGTTCAAGACCAACCTGGCCAACATGGTGAAACCTCATCTCTACTAAAAATACAAAAAAAATAGGCCGGGCGCGGTGGCTCATGCCTGTAATCCCAGCACTTTGGGAGGCTGAGGCGGGCGGATCACGAGGTCAGGAGATCGAGACCATCCTGGCTAACATGGTGAAACCCCGTCTCTACTAAAAATGCAAAAAATTAGCTGGGCATGGTGGCGGGCACCTGTAGTCCCAGCTACTTGGGAGGCTGAGTCAGGAGAATGGCGGGAACCCGGGAGGCGGAGCTTGCAGTGAGCCGAGATCCCTCCACTGCACTCCAGACTGGGCGACTGAGCAAGACTCTGTCTCAAAAAAAAAAAAAAAAAAAAAAA
>NW_016821746.1:0-2618 GCF_001698545.2 Rhinopithecus bieti | reverse complement strand
GACCTCAGCAATTTCTGCCAGCGGCTAGGCCAGTGGTCCGAAATTAATTACATACAAGGCTTTTGGGCCTTACGCTCTCGTCCCGATCTGCCCTATACTCCTCCTTCTCTCCCCGCTCTCTCCAACCCCTCCCTTCCTGCCCAGACTCCTCCTCCTTCCTCTTCCTTACCTACTAGTAATCCACTCAGTCCCGTGCCTCCTTCGGGGCCCCCAACTGGCTGTCTTGAGTCCCCTGTCTCTGCCCACACCCTCCTACAGTGTTACCACCTTTGCGAGAGGTGGCTGGGGTGGAGGGGGTAGTCAGAGTACATGTCCCTTTTTCACTGGCCGATCTTTCCAAAATTGAGAAGCGTTTAGGTGATTTCTCAGCTAATCCTACCATATACATAAAGGAATTTAGATACCTTTGTCAGGCCTATGACTTAACTTGGCATGACCTCCAGGTTATCCTAACCTCTACCCTAAACTGACTGAGGTTCTAACCCAATATACCCGGTTAGATCCGGCCTCCCCCACAGGGGCCACCATTTTGGCGTCTTATTTCATTTCTCAATCAGCTCCTGACATTGGTAAAAAACTTCAAAAGGTAGAGGGTGGTCCTCAGACACCAATACAAGACCTGGTTAAATTACCCTTTAAGGTCTGTAACTCCAGAGAGGAGACGGCTGAAGCACAGCGACAGGCTCACCTTGAACAGAAGGTTCAGCTCCTAGCAGCGGCTTTACAGCCCAGTCGTAACCCCAGACCAGAGAGTACACACTCCGCAGACTCCAAGGCTATAAAAGGAACCTGCTATAAGTGCGGCAAGGCAGGACACTATGCCAACAGGTGTCCGCAAGGTCCCTGAGCCCCAACGCAGTCTTGCTATAAGTGCAAGGCATCAGGACATTGGGCCAGTGAATGTCCTAACCCTCGTCCACCAGCAACCCCGTGCCCTGCTTGCCAGCAGGGAGGACACTGGAAGTCTGATTGCCCCACCCTGAGAACAGGTGCCGCGTCTCCACGTGACCCCCTTTCCCAGGATCCTGGGAGCTCCTTCCAGCTCCTACATCTGGACGATGACAACTGAAGGTGCCGAGACTCGGGGACCCCCATCACCCTCGCCGAGCCGCAGGTAACTCTCCTGGTAGCGGGTAAGACAATTAATTTTTTAATCAACAGCGAGGCTACCTATTCTGTTTTGCCGTCCTTCTCTGGACCTAGCCTTCCATCCAATATCTTTGTAGTAGGAGTAAGCGGAAAGCCATCCACTCCACGAAAAACTCCACTCCTTAATTGCTGCCTGGCCAACAACTACTTTGCGCACTCATTCCTCATTATACCCTCATGCCCTACCCCCTTACTAGGCCAAGAAATCAGTTTGGCTTTCCCCCACTCGCCTCAAACTTACTAAATTTTCTTAACTATTTCATACTCCCCAGCCTTGCTAGGACTATCCTTCTGGGTTTTGTCCATGTTCCAACGAATGCTTCCATTCCTCATTCTTATACTAACATTGTGCCTTATTTTATGTTTTGTCCCCATTTTGATCAAATTTCTCTGTGCCGGGATTCAGGAGGTCACTCGCGTCATCTTCAACCAGGTGCTTCTTCATCCATACGTCCAAATGCCAACCATGGCCCCCGACCTTAACGATGCCCCTTAACAGCAGGAAGTAGCCAGACAGACCACGGCGCCCCTTATCACTATAACCAATAAAAGGTTGGACTGTTTGGACGAACGGAGGTAAGATGGCGCACTTCCGGGTTCTTCATCACCAACTTTTCCCGCGCGCGCGAAAATGCAGCCGGCACCCGGGAAGGTGCAGACCAACCAGGCATGCGCCAGGTGACGTCAATCCGAAGAGACCAAGATTTACCTGGTGGCACCTACGGAACACCCCCCAACATGCCCGTGTCCCACCTATTGCCCTCCCACTCCTAGAAAAGCCACTCCCGGCAGACGCCCCGCACGGACTTCCCAGCCCCCAGTCGGGACTGTATCAGGAACTCCGCCCAAGAGCTCACCGGGTGACTCTCTTGGCCTCCTTTGCCGGAGGCCAACAGACCTCTCCCTACCCACCTACTTCCCTGAAGCTAGGTGACCAAAATAAATTTGCAGTTTTGCTCCTACCCTTGCCTACTCGCTGGTTCTTTTGTGCTCGCTCTGGTGGTCTTAGAAAAACAAATCACTGAGTAGCTGGGACTACAAGCGCCCACCACTACGCCCAGCTAATTTTTGTATTTTTAGTAGAGATGGGGTTTTATCATATTGGCCAGGCTGGTCTGGAACTCCTAACTTTGTGATCCACCACCTCGGCCTTCCGAAGTGCTGGGATTACAGGCATAAGCCACTGCACCCAGTCTTAAAGAGGATTCTTATCCAACAGCCAGCTTTAAACATTTTGAAATTAAAATGCACTATACTCAATAGACGGATTATTTCCTTAAGTAAAGCCTCCCCTCCTCCTGCAGTTTGCCCCTCCAAAATAAAAGTACATTCAGCATTGATCATCCTTCCTCAGCTGCTTAGCTCACTTGGTGTGGGGAAAAGAGAGGTCAGCTTGTTAGTGTGTTTATATAGAAAGAAGTAAATTTAAGAGACTCCATTTGGCTCTGTATTTGAGATGCTGTGAATCT